>NW_007259499.1:1786-2332 GCF_000164805.1 Carlito syrichta
CGTTTTTTTTTTTTTTTGGGTTGGAGTCTCTGTCATCCTGACTGTAGTGCAGTGGCATGCTCATGGCCACCACAGCCTAGACCTGCTGGGCTCAGGCAGTCCTTCCACCTCAACCTTACAAGTAGCTGGAACTACAGGCATGTGCCACCACACCTGGCTAATTTTTTTATTTATTGTATAGATGAAGTCTCACCAAGTTACCCAGGCTGGTCTCAAACCCCTGGACTCAGGTAGTCCTCTTGTCTCTGCCTCTCATCATATTTATTATCAGTACTAAAAGTTTATTTTAAAGTTTTGAGGACTAATTTCTTTTATCAATACTTAAGAATCTTTATCTTTCCAAACATTGCTTTGCCACCATTCTCTGTATTTTCTTCTCAAACTGTCCTTATACATTTTGGAATTCTCAGTCTATCCTACCCCCCCCCCCTTTTTTTTTTGAGTAGGAGTCTCACTCTGTCACCCAGACTGGAGTGCAGTGGCCACTCCCGGCCACCGCAGCCTCGACCTGCTGGGCTCCAGCGATCCTTCCGCCTCAACCTTCAA
>NW_007259499.1:2383-5957 GCF_000164805.1 Carlito syrichta
CTGGAACTACAGGCGCGCACTACCACGTCTGGCTAATTTTTTTGATTTATTGTAGAGATGAGGTCTTGCCAAGTTACCCAGGCGGGCTCAGGCAGTCCACTCACCTCAAACCCATGGGCTCAGGCAATCCACTCACCTCAGCCTCCGAAAGAGTGGGATTACAGGCTGAACCATGGAACCCGGCCCCCTTTCTTAATTATATATACATATCTTGCATTTTTATGCTACATTCTGAGTGAATTAATTTGATCTATGGCCAGGCGCGGTGGCTCACACCTATAATCCCAGCACTTTGGGAGGCAGAGATGAGAGCATTGCCTGAGCCCATGGGTTTGAGACCAGACTGGGCAGCTTGGCGAGACCTCATCTCTATAATAAATAAATAAATGTGGCCGTGCGTGGTGGCGTGTGCCTGTAGTTCCAGCTACTTAGAAGGCTGAGGCGAAAGGATTACCTGAGCCCAGAAGGTCGAGGCTGTGGTGGCTGTGAGTGTACCACTGTACTCCAGCCTGGGCAACAGAGTGAGACTCCTACTCAAAAAAAAAAAAAAAAATGATCTCTTGTTAGTTATACCCAGTTGAGAGCTCTTACTAACTTTTCAATTGTTATTAAAATTAAATGTTCATTTTATATTTACTATTTTGTTTGGTGAGGTCTTTGTCACCCTCTCCAAACTTGCTTCAATAATAAACAAGTGTCAGATATCACAGTCTTTCTCTAGTTTTCTCATTTATTAAGGTTCTCCCTGGAGAATCTCCACTCTTCTCTCCAAGATGTAAGAAACATTATTTTCAAATAGATTAACTTAAAAATGGCGAAGCCAGAGGTGAGGCAAAGGGAAGAAAACTAACACCATGTTGGAAATCTTCAATTATTGCTGCTACTAAGTAAGCATCTTCAAGAAACTTGAAGTGGAAAACATGGGTTTTATGATCCAAGTTCCTGTCTTCTGATACTGGAGAGTCTTTCCTGGACTATACTTCCTTTTACTGCTTGTTGAATTCCTATTTCTCCTTTAATACCCAGGACAGCTATCTGTGGTAGTTCACCTCTGTAATCCTAGCACTTTGGAAGGCTGAGGCAAGAGGATTGCCTGAGCCCAAGGGTTCAAGACCAGCCTGGACAACTGTGTGAGCCCTAATCTCTTCCACAAATCCAAAAATTAGCCAGGCATGGAGGCACACACCTATAGTTGCAGCTACTTGGAAGACTGAGGCGGAAGGACTGCCTGAGCCCAGCTGGTCGAGGCTGCAGTGGCTGTGAGCGTGCCGCCACACTCCAGCCTGGATGACAGAGTGAAACTTGAACTAAAAAATAAATAAAAAGCCGGGCTTGGTGGCTCAGCCTGTAATCCCGCGCCTTTGGGAGGCTGAGGTGAGTGGATTGCCTGAGCCCGCGGGTTCAAGATTCGCCTGGGCAACTTGGTGAGACCTCATCTCTACAATAAATAAAAAAATTAGCTGACTATGGTAGCACGCGCCTGTAGTTCCAGCTACTTGGAAGGCTGAAGCAGAAGGATCGGAGCCCAGTAGGTCGAGGTTGCGGTGGCCGGGAGCAGTCACTGCACTCCAGTCTGGGTGACAGAGTGAGACTCCAACTCAAAAAAAAGATAGATAAATAAAAATTTAAAAAATTGGCTCAGCCTGTAATCCCGCGCCTTTGGGAGCCTGAGGTGAGTGGATTGCCTGAGCCCAAGGGTTCGAGACCCGCCTGGGCAGTGAGACCTCATCTCTACAATAAATCAAAAAATCAGCCGGGCGTGGTAGCGCGTGCCTGTAATTCCGGCTACTTGGAAGGCTGAGGCGGAAGGATCGCCGGAGCCCAGCAGGTCGAGGCTGCGGTGGCCGGGAGCGGCCACTGCACTCCAGTCTGGGCAACAGAGTGAGACTCCAACTCAAAAATAAAGAAAGAAATAAATAATTAAATTAAATTAAATTAATAAAAAGAAGTAAAGTGCAGGTCAGACCAGGAAGTCTTTTTTCCTGGGAAACCTTGCATTTGAGTTTCTTGTAGTTGCTGTAATGAATCACCACATGAGAATTATTTTCCAGGTCTGAAGGCTGATGCATGAAATCCATCTCTCTGGTTGGAAGTGTGGGTGTTGGCTCACTGGCTTCTTCTGAGGGATCTGGAAGAATCATATTCCTTGCCTTCTCCAGCTTCTGGAGGCCACCTGCATTCCCTGGCCTCCTCCAACCCCTGGCCTCGGTGGTCACATGTCCCCCTCTTTGGTATTTGTGTCTCCCCCTCCTTCCTCTTCCATGGATACTTGTGATGACATTGAGAGCCCACCCTGCTTCTCCTGGGTCATCTCCCCCATCTCAGAATCTTTAGCATAGACATTCGTGCAAAAATCCCTTTTGTCATAAAAGGTAACATTTACGAATTCCAGGGATTCGGATATAGATATTTTGGGGGGCCATTATTCAGCCCAGTACACCTTTCAGGCAGTCTTTCTTTCCATGAAGTCAATCAAGTTCTTCTCTATTCAGCCTGTGTATTTTTACACACCCTTCTGCTGTTGTCCTTGTCAAGTAGTATAACTTTTTTGTGTACATAGATCTTCCCAAATAAATATGTGCTCTTTGAGAATAGGAAATAGGCCAGGTACAGTGGCTCACGCCTATCATTCCAGCACTTTGGGAGGCCAAGGTGAGAGGATTGCCTGAGCCCACGAGTTCCAGACCAGCCTGGACAATTTGGCAAGACCTCGTCTGTACAATAAAAAAAAAAAAAAAATTAGCCGGGCTCGGTGGCTCAGCCTGTAATCCCGTACCTTTGGGAGGCTGAGGTGAGTGGATTGCCTGAGCCCCCCGATTCAAGACCCGCCTGGGCAGCAAAACCTCATCTCTACAATAAATAAAAAAATCAGCCGGGCATGGTAGCGCATGCCTGAAATTCCGACTACTTGGAAGGCTGAGGCGGAAGGATCACTGGAGCCCTGAAGGTCAATGCTGGGGTGACTGAGAGCGTGCCACTGCCCTCCAACCTGGATGACAGAGTAAGACTCCAACCGCCCCCCCCCAAAAAAAAAAGGATCCCTGAAGGTCTTTCCTTAAATTCTTAATCTATGTTTTTTCAGGAAATATTTTAGATTTAGGAAAGAGGAAAGTTGGCTCTATTACTACAACAAAGGTAAAGCAAGCATATGAAAACAGAGACTTTCCGTGAGGGTTCTTAGCCCAGGAAAGACTGTGGAATGGCCTGATGACTATTTTAAATTTACAACATTCCTGTGAGATAAGACAGGCATTACCTTTACGCCAATAAAACACAGGGCAAGCCGGGCTTGGTGGCTCAGCCTGTAATCCCAGCGCTTTGGGAGACCCAGGTGAGTGGATTGCCTGAGCCCGCGGGTTCGAGACCCGCCTCTACAATAAATCGAAACTTGGCGAGACCTCATCTTTACGATAAATCGAAAGAATTAGCCGGGCGTGGTAGCGCGCACCTGTAGTTCCAGCTACTTGGAAGGCTGAGGCGGAAGGATCGCTGGAGCCCCGCAGGTGGAGGCTGTCGTGGCCGGAAGCAGGCACTGCACTCCAGTCGGCAACAGAGTGAGACTCCAACTCAAAAA
>NW_007259499.1:5977-10697 GCF_000164805.1 Carlito syrichta
TAAATCAAAAATTGAGCCCGCGGGTTCGAGACCCATCTCTACAATCAATCAAAAATTACCTGGGCATGGTTGCGTGCTCCTGTAGCTCCAGCTACTTGGAAGACTGAGACGGAAGGATCACCAGAGCCCAGCAGGTCGAGGCTGCAGTGGCTGGGAGTGTGCCACTGCACTCCAGTCTGGGTGACAGAGTTAGACTCCAACTCAAAAAAAAAAAAAACAAAAAAAAAACACAGGGCAAAATAAATAATGAGTGGATTTGATTGGAACATATTGAACACTATTGTGGAAATAAAATAATCTCAGATGAGGCCAGGCGTGGTGGCTCAAGCCTGTAGTTCCAGCACTTTGGGAGGCTGAGGCGAGAGGATTGCCTGAGCCCAAGAGTTTGAGACCAGCCTGGGCAACCTAATGAGATCTTGTCTCTACAATAGATTAAAAAAATTAGCCAGGCGTGGCAGTGCATGCCTGTAGTTCTGGCTACTTGGAAGGCTGAGGCGGAAGGATGGCTGGAGCCCAGTAGGTTGACGCTGGGGTGGCCACTGCACTCCAGCCAGGGTGATGGAGTGAGACTCCAACTCAAAAAAATAATAATCTCAGATGAATTAGTAATTTAGTTGGGTTATGTTTGTGTTTCTATTCCCCGTGGCCCTGTTTATGTGCTTACTTAGAAGTTAACTCAGCATCTTATGATCTGACTCACAAGCATAGAGCTAAATCCTGTTCCTATTTAATAACTGAAAAGCTGAAGCTCAGAGGCCTAAGGTAGGAGACTGTGCCCCAAGGACCCATCCTGGACAGGGTAAGGCCCATTAGGATGATGACTACCACCCTGCGTCCTAGAGACAGGCTATCTGTATCAGAAGCACCTGGAAAGATTCTTAGATACACAGATACTGAGACTTTCCGCCCCTTTCTGTTTGTGTTCACAGACTTAACTGATCTGACCCAGGTGGGGTCCTGGCGATGTGTGTGTTTTAGGGCACTTCAGACGATTCACAGTGATTTAGGGACCTGGACTTCTCTTAGTTTGAGGGACCACAGAAATGTAAAATCCAAGCTTGAGGAAAAGGTGCATTTTGAATAGGTCTTCAGTTTGAAAAGAGACTCTTGGAAGGAAAGACCCACATCACGTCCCTAGAGGGAAGAGTAGATTGGAGGCGGGGCTTATGAGTCTCACACATAGAAGAAATGCTTGAAGCCAAAACCCAGCAGGTTTTCCAATTGCCCTGGTCTATGGTGGGCAGTTTTATTGGGCTTTGATTTTAACACCGTGAGATTCACTCATTTTGCATTTAATCATTTTCAGTCAACATACAAGCTGTGCAATGGGCATGTCACAATGTAAGCGATAGTTCACTTGGGAGATCAGGCTAGTAGGTCACCTGGGAGCTTAGAATTAGAACAAATACAAATGAGTAGCCTCAAAAATAAACCAGTGGGATTGCATTAAACTAAAAAGCTTCTGGAAAACAAAGGAAACAATGGGCAGAGTGACGAGATAGCCTATCGAATGGGAGAATATATTCACAAACCACACATCTGACAAGACATTAATATCCAAAATATACAAGGAGCTCAACTCAATAGCAAGCAAACAAATAATCCAATTTAAAAATGGGGAAGCCGGCTCCGTGGCTCAGCCTGTGATTCCATGCCTTTGGGAGGCTGAGGCGAGTGGATTGCCTGAGCCCGTGGGTTCGAGACCCACCTGGGCAACTTGGTGAGACCTCATCTCTACAGTAACTCAAAAATGAGCTGGGCATGGGAGCGCGCGCCTGTAGTTCCAGCTACTTGGAAGGCTGAGGCGGAAGGATCACCGGAGCCCAGCAGGTCGAGGCTGCGGTGGCTGGGAGCAGCCACTACACTCCAGTCTGGGTGACAGAGTGAGACTCCAACTCAAAAAATAATTAATTAATTAATTTAAAAAAATAAAAATGGGCAAAGGGGCTGGGTGCAGTAGCTCAAGTCTGTAATCCCAGCACTATGGGAAGCCGAGGCGAGAGGTTTGCCTGAGCCCAAGGGTTCGAGACTAGCCTGGGCAACATGGTGAGACCTCATCTCAACAATAAATAAAAAAACCAGCCCAACATGGTAGCGCATGCCTGTAGTTCCGGTTATTTGGAAGGCTGAGGCTGAAGGATCACCTGAGCCCAGTATGTCGACACTGGGGTGTCCGTGAACATGCCATTGCACTCCAGCCTGGACAGCAGAGTGAGGCTCTGACTCAAAAATAAATAAATAAATAAAAAGGCAAAAGATCTAAATAGATGTTTCTCAAAAGAAGACATACAAATGACTATCAGGTATAGAAGGGAAAAAAAGCTCAACATCACTAATTGTCAGGGAAATGTAAATCAAAACTACAATGAGCTGTTACCTAACACCTGTTAGAATGGCTGATATCAAAAAAGATAAAAGATAACAAGTGCTGGTGAGGCGATGGAGAAGAGGGAACCCTTGTACACTGTTAGAGTTTATATTGGTAACGCTATTACGGTCCAGAAATCCCACTTCTGAGTATATAGCCAAAGGAAATCAAATCTGGATCTCAAAGAGGTGTCTGCATTGCATCCCCATGTTCATTGCAACATTATTCACAAGAGCCAAGATATTTTTTTGGAGTCTCACTCTGTCGCCCAGACTGGAGTGCAGTGGCCGCTCCCGGTGCTACTGCACTCCAGCCTGGGTGACAGAGTGAGCTTAGTGGCTCAGCCTGTAATCCCGTGCTTTGGGAGGCTGAGATGAGTGGATTGCCTGAGACCCGCCTGGGCAACTTGGTGAGACCAGCCTGGGCAACTTGGTGAGACTTCATCTCTACAAAATTAGCCGGGCGTGGTAGTGCATGCCTGTACTTCCAGCTACTTGGAAGCTGAGGCAGAAGGATCACCTGAGCCTAGCAGGTCGAGGCTGCAGTGGCCATGAGCATGCCACTGCACTCCAGCTTGGGCGACAGAGTGAGACTCCTCAAAAAAAATTAAAAAAAGAAAACCCCCCAAAACAAACAAAACAAAATTAAAATAAAAGAAGAAAATTCTGTCATTTGCAACAACACGGGTGAACCTGGAAGACATTATATTAAGTAATATAAGCCAGATGTGGAAACACAAATACTGCACAATCTCACATATATGTGGAATCTAAAAAACTCAAGGGCCAGGTGCAGTGGCTCACGCCTGTCATCCCAGCACTTTGGAAAGCTGAGGCAGGAGGATCTCTTGAGGCCAGGAATTTAAGATCAGCCTGAGCAACACTACAAGACCCTGTCTCTACAAAAAATAAAGATAAAAATAGTCAGTGTGGTGGTGTGCACCTGAAGGAACATGAGACCCTGCCTCTTAAAAGACAAACAAAAAATGGTCATATTTTTGTCCTGCTGTGGTCTGGCCACATGGCTCTTTGAGCTGTGGGTGCCATGTTTCCTAGCTTTGGCCCCCTCCCCTACTTTGGGGAGGTGAATCTCTACTGTCTTCTCTGTCTCTAATGTACTTTCTAGATAAACTACATTTTCCAATCTGAAAAAAAACAAAAATTTTTTTAGTTGAATCTCACTCTGTCACCTAGGCTGGAGTGCAGTGGCACACTCACAGCCACCGTAGCCTCAACCTGCTGGGCTCTGGTGATCCTTTCACCTCAGCCTTCCAAGTAGCTGGAAACACAGGTGTGTGCCACTACTCTCTGCTATTTATTTATTTATTTATTTATTTATTTATTGTAGAGACAAGGTCTCAACATGTTGCTCAGGCTGGTCATGAACCTCTGAGCCCAAGCAATCCTCTTGCCTCCACCTCCCAAAGTGCTAGGATTACAGGTGTGAGCCCCCACACCTGGCCAAGACACTGTTTTTTTGGGGGGGGTTTTTTTTGAGTTGGAGTCTCACTCTGTCGCCCAGACTGGAGTGCAGTGGCCGCTCCCGGCCACCGCAACCTCGACCTGCTGGGCTCCGGCAATCCTTCCGCCTCAGCCTTCCAAATAGCTGGAATTATAGGCGCGCACTACCATGCCCGGTTCATTTTGATTTATTGTAGAGATGAGGTCTTACCAAGTTGTCCAGGCGGGTCTCGAACCCTCAGGCTCAGGCAATCCACTCACCTCAACCTCCCAAAGGCACGGGATTACAGGCTGAGCCACCAAGCCCGGCTGAGACACTTTTTTTAAAAGAATGATGTGCACAAGCACACCTGGATAATTTTTTTTATTTTTTGCAGAGACAAGGTCTTTTTGTAGAGATGAGGTCTCACTATGTTGCCCAGACTGGTCTTGAACTCCTGGACTCAAATGATTCCCCTACCTCAGCCTCCCAAAGTGCTGGAATTACAGGCGAGAGCCATTACCCTGGCCTTGGAGTAGAAATTTATAATAAACTGAGAGTACAGTTTCAACAGAAAGAAATTCAAATTCATATTGTAGGAGATTGGGAAGACAATAGGATTTTTCAAAGGTACGAGTTCTTACAAGCCAGTAAGAAAAAGATGATCAAGTCAGAAAAAAAAGGAATGGAAAGTAGTTGAACAGATAAGAAATTGAAGTGGAAATACAATCAGGAAATAAACACATGAAAAGATGTTTAACCTCACTTTTTTTTTTTTTTTTTTTTTGAGTTGGAGTCTCACTCTGTCGCCCAGATTGGAGTACAGTGGCCGCTTCCGGCCACCGCAGCCTCACCTCCTGGGCTCCGGCGATCCTTCCGCCTCAGTCTTCCAAGTAGCTGGAACTACAGGCA
>NW_007259499.1:11742-12155 GCF_000164805.1 Carlito syrichta
GGTCACAGAGTGAGACTCCGACTCAAAAAAAAAAAAAAGATGTTCTTAGCTTATTTATTTCTTTATTTTTGAGTTGGAGTCTTACTCTTGTCGCCAGGGCTGGAGTGCAGTGGCATACTCATGGCCACCACACCCTCAACGTGCTGGGCTTAAGCGATCCTTCTGCCTCAGCCTTTCAAGTAGCTGGAACTACAGACACACGCCACCACTCTGGCTAATTTTAGTGATTTATTGTAGAGATGAGGTCTCACCAAGTTGCCCAGGCTGGTCTCAAACCCCTGAGCTCAGGCAATCCTCCAGCTTCCCAAAGTGCTGGGATTACATGCTTGAGCCACCATGCCTGGCCTAAGACTTTTTTTTTTGAGTTTGAGTCTCCCTCTGTCACTCAGACTGGAGTGCAGTGGCTGCTCCCG
>NW_007259499.1:13477-14809 GCF_000164805.1 Carlito syrichta
CAAGTTGCCCAGGCGGGTCTCGAACCCGCAGGCTCAGGCAATTCACTCACCTCAGCCTCCGAAAGGCGCGGGATTACAGGCTGAGCCACCGAACCCGGCTGCCAGTTTTCTATAGTACAACAAAACCTGTAAAGTCCCCCCAGGTAGAAGTCAAGGACGTTAAGTCAGGAGAATGTGGGGAAATTCGAAACTCAACTGCACCTTTGTCCTATCCATTGTCCTGGCAAATTCTCATTGAGGTAAGCTCTCACTACTCAGTGGAAGTGCAGAAGGGCACCATCTTGACACGTCAACATGAACACAGCTGTGATACACTGATATATTAATACCTATATTAATACCAAGGTCACGAAACCTTACTGAGTTGTTTGTACAGTGCTGCCAATGTAAGTATACACTGGAAAGTCCCCAAACTTAATTGTCAGACCTCATACAATCACTGCAGTCCTATCAATTTGAGATTATACCCAGATAACCCAAACTGGAGGTCTGAATGTTCTTAGCTGTACTCTAATTTCATTATCTCCAATTGTATCTGGGATGATTTCAGTCACTTGAATTTCTTTAAAGATGAAGCCCTAGCAGGGTGTAGTGGCTCATGTCTATAATCCCAGCACTCTGGGAGGCAGAGAAGAGAGGATTGCCTGAGTCCAGGGGCTCAAGACCAGCCTGGGCAACTTGGAGAGACATCATCTCCACAATTAAAAAAAAATTAGTTGGGTGTGGTGGCTTGCGCCTGTAGTTCCAGTTACTTGGAAGGTTGAGGTAGAAGGTTCATCTGTACCCAGCAGGTCGAGGCTGTGGTGGCCATGACCGTGCCAAAGAATTATAGCCTGGGTGACAGAGTGAGACTCCTATTCCAAAAAAATAAAAACACAAAAAGTCTGGCGCAGTGGCTCAAGCCTGTAATCCCAGCATTTTGGGAGGCTAAAGTGAGAGGATTGCCTGAGCCCACACAGGTTGGACACCAGCCCGGGCAACATGGTGAGACCTCGTTTCTACCATAAATCAAAAAATTGGCTGGGTGTGGTAGCGCATGCCTGTAGTTCTGGCTACTTGGAAGGCCGAGGCAGAAGGATTGCCAGAGCCCAGCAGGTTGACTTGAGGTGACCGTGAGTGTACCACTGCACTCCAGCCTGGGCGACGAAGTGAGACTCCAACTTAAAATTAAAAAAATAAAAAAAATAAAAGATGCCGGGCTCAGTGGCTCAGCCTGTAATCCCGCACCTTTGGGAGGCTGAGGTGAGTAGATTGCCTGAGCCCGCGGGTTTGAGACCCGCCTGGGCAGCGAGACCTCATCTCTACAATAAATCAAAAAATCAGCCGGGCGTG
>NW_007259499.1:16493-19165 GCF_000164805.1 Carlito syrichta
CAGGCGAGTCTTGACCCCGCGGGCTCAGGCAATCCACTCACCTCAGCCTCCCAAAGGCGCGGGATTACAGGCTGAGCCACCGAGCCCGGCTAATGGCCCAATTTTTAAAAAATTTATTGTAGGCCAGGTGCAGTGGCTCAGCCTGTAATCCCAGCACTTTGGGTGGCCGAGGCAAGAGGATTGCCTGAGCCTGTGAGTTCGCGACCAGCCTGCGCAACTTGGTGAGAACTTGCTACAATAAATCACAAAAACTATCCAGGTATGGTGGCCTGCGTCTGTAGCTACTTGGAAGGCTGAGGCGGAAGGATAGCCTAAGCCCAGGAGGTTGAGGCTGTGGTGGCTCAGTTTGTCACTGCACTTCGGCCTGGGCAAACGAGTGAGACTACAACTCATAAACAAAAACAAAAAACTTATTATGGAGAAGAGGACTCACCATGTTGCCCAGGTTGGTCTCGAACTCCTGAGTTCAAGCAATTCTCCTGCCTTGGCCTCTCAAAGTGGTGACATTACAGGCATGAGCCACCATGCCTGGCCTCATAAGGTAATTAAAACAGTTCTAGCACATAGAAGTTACCATATAAATATTATGTTAGACTAAACTATTTTGGAGATACTTTGTTTTGCAATAAGCATGTATTATTTTTGTTCTTCTGGGTTTTTTTTTTTTAGTTGGGGTCTAACTCTGTGGCCCGGACTGGAGTACAGTGGCATGTTCACGGCCACCGTAGCCTCGACCTGCTGGGTTTAGAGGATCCTTCTGCCTAAGCCTTCCAAGTAGCTGGAAATACAGGTATGCACCACCACGCCCAGCTAATTTTTAGATTTATTGTAGAGATGGGGTCTGAGTTGCCCAGACTGGTCTCGAACCCATGAGATCAGGCAATCCTCTCACCTCGGGCTCCCACAGTGCTGGGATTATAGGCATGAACCACTACACTCAGTCCGCATGTATTAATTTTACAAGCAGGAAAAAGTAAAGATAAATGAGATGGTGAAAATGCAAGCAGTGTTGTGGCTTGATCATAGTTCACTGCAGCCTCAGCTTCCTAGGCTAAAGGGATCCTCCTATCTCAGCCTCCCAAGTAGTGGGAACTACAAGCAAGTGCCACCACACCCAGTTAATTTTTTTTTTTTTGTAGAGACATATGGTTTTGCTGTGTTTCCCAGGTTGGTCTCAAACTCCTGGCCTCCAGTGATCCTCCTGCCTCAGCCTCCAAAGTGCTGGGATTACAGGCGTGACCCACCATGACTGGCTGGGCATTTAATCATTTTAAATGTGAGTGAAACCGGGCTTGGTGGCTCAGCCTGTAATCCTGCACCTTGGGAGGCTGAGGTGAGTGGATTGCCTGAGCACACGGGTTCGAGACCTGCCTGGGCAACTTGGTGAGACCTCATCTCTACAATAAATCAAAAATCAACCGGGCACCTGGCCTGGGCCTGCATTTTCATTAGATGGTTCCCCTTATCTTCTGTCTAGGTAATTAGCATTATCAACTTTCCCTTGCTACTAGCTCCTTCTTTCAAGGACCCTGTGGCTTCCTCAAGCTCTCCCTTTATTTTTAATCTTTTTCACTCACGTTATTTTTTTTTGAGTTGGAGTCTCACTCTGTCGCCCAGACTTGGCTCCAGCAATCCTTCCATCTCAGCCTTCCAAGTAGCTGGAACTACAGGCGCACGCTGCCACACCCAGCTAATTTTTTTTTTTTAATTGTAGAGATGAGGTCTCGCCTGCCCAGGTGGGTCTCGAACCCACGGGCTCAGGCAATCCACTCACCTCAGCCTCCCAAAGGCGCGGGATTACAGGCTGAGCCACTGAGACCGGCTCATTTTTTTTTTTTTTTTTTTGAGTTGGAGTCTCACTCTGTCGCCCAGACTGGAGTGCCGTGGCCTCTCCGGGCCACTGCAGCCTCGACCTGCCGGGCTCCAGCGATCCTTCCAGCCTTTCAAGTAGCTGGAATTACAGGCATGCGCTACCACACCCGGCTCATTTTGACTTATTGTAGAGATGAGGTCTCACCAAGTTGCCCAGGCGGGTCAGGAACCTTTGGGCTCAGGCAATTCATTCACCTCAGCCTCCCAAAGGCGTGGCATTACAGCTGAGCCACCGAGCCCGGCTCATCCCAGCACTTTGGGAGGTCCAGGCCAGAGGACTGCCTGAGCTCAGGGGTTGGAGAACAGACTGGGCAACTTCATGAAACCCTGTCTCTACAATCAATCCAAAAATTGCCTGGTGTGGTGGCACACGTTGTGGTTCTGGCTCCTTGAAAGGCTGAGGCAGAACGATGGCCTGAGCCCAGCAGGCCGAGGCTGCGGTGGCCGTGAGGGTGCCACTGCCCTCCAGCCTGGGCGACAGAGTGAGACACCGACTCAAAAAAAGAAGGAAACACGGGCCGATATTAATGAACATTTGCTCTGGGTCAGGCGTTCCAATTGCTTTGGAGTCCACAGGGAGAAAAGATTAATCTGAGATTAGAAAAGATTCTTTGCTCGGCGGCTCAGCGTGTAATACCAGCGCTTTGGGAGGCCATGGGTTCGAGACACGCATGGGCAACTTGGCAAGAACTCATCTCTACAATAAATCAAAAATGAGCCGGGCGTGGTAGCGCGCACCTGTAGTTCCAGCTACCTGAAGGCTGAGACGGAAGGATCGCTGGAGCCTCTCAGGTTGAGGC
>NW_007259499.1:19185-19787 GCF_000164805.1 Carlito syrichta
CCCGCTGGGCTCTGGCGATCCTTCCGCCTCAGCCTTCCAAGCAGCCCGAACTACAAGCACACACCACCACGCCCGACTAATTTTTATTTATTTATGGTAGAGACAGGCCTCGCCAAGTTGCCCGGGCTGGTCTCAAACCCGCGGGCTCAGGCAGCCCCCACCCCCGCCTCGGCCTCCCAGAGCGCTGGGACGACAGGCTGAGCCACCGGGCCCAGAAAAAAGATTCTAAGCCTCAACTTCCTGAAACCGTGTGCTACGTTGGTGGGTAAGTGCATTTTTTTTTGGATCCCAAGGGAGGCCCGTGACTCTCATCATATTTCCGAACTCCTCGTTGCGGTCCTCGTTTCCAGGAGGAAGGCTCCAGGAAGGAAGGCTTGTTCTGAAAACAAACACCGAGGAAGTCGAGGGCTCCGCCAGACGTCCTCCTTCGGACGGCGACTGTGACGCGCTCCCACTCCGGACGGCCGGCCTCCACCCCCGGAGCGCGGCCGGTGTGCAGACCCGGTTGCCAGCGCGGCCACCTCCCGTCCCGCCTCCCCGGGCCGCTCGAGTCTCCGCCACGCTTCCCGGCAGCCCCCTCCGACGGGGGCTGGGCCCGGCTC
>NW_007259499.1:20907-27020 GCF_000164805.1 Carlito syrichta
GCCGCGGGGGCAGGGAGTGCGGGGCGCCCGGGCCCGCGGTGCCGTCCCAGCGCTGGTCGGCCAGGTCGCGTGACCGCACGAGTTCCGCGCTCTCGGCTTCTGGGAGCTCTTCCGGCAGCTTGCCTCTGGAAGGGCGCTCTCCCGGGCGTGCTCTTCCTGCGAGAGGGCGTCTCGCGGCGTGTGTCCTCGAGAAGTGCCCGCCGCACCCAGGG
Source organism: Carlito syrichta (assembly GCF_000164805.1). Classification (NCBI taxonomy): domain Eukaryota; kingdom Metazoa; phylum Chordata; class Mammalia; order Primates; family Tarsiidae; genus Carlito; species Carlito syrichta. The sequence continues at coordinate 21,120 of NW_007259499.1, forward strand.
CCCGGGGAGCGGGACTTCACTGCCTTGCGTCGGTGGCGTCGCCTTTGTTTCGCGCACCGGGGTCTCGAGCACCTCGCCCACTGCCTGGCCCACCACCAGTGATTGGGCAAACATCCGTCAAACAAGGGCACTCAAAAAATGTGGCTGGCCGATCCCTGTTGGTCACACTCCCGTCGCAGGGAAGGTGAGGTCACCAGGGAGGAGGTCACCAATCATTGCCAGTCGCCTGGCCTAAGGGTAGCCTCATCGTGGATTGACAGGCTTGACCTGTGTAGGGAGGGAGGGACGGTGAGTGCCAAGGTTAGTGCTAGGTGACGAATTCTCCGAGGGTGTGTCAGGTGCGTCCTTAGGGCTGGCTCGGTGGAACATACTGGAGTCTGGAGTCATCTGTTTGGAACAGCGCCATGGGGCTTATTATTTTTTTCTTTTTCTTTTTTTTTTTTTTGAGTTGGAGTCTCGCTCTGTCGCCCAGACTGGAGTGCAGTGGCCGCTCCCGGCCACCGCAGCCTCGACCTGCTGGGCTCCGGCGATCCTTCCACCTCAGCCTTCCAAGTAGCTGGAACTACAGGCGTGCACTACCACGCCCGGCTAATTTTTTATTTATTGTAGAGATGAGGTCTCGCCAAGTTACCCAGGCGGGTCTTGAACCCGCGGGCTCAGGCAATCCACTCACCTCAGCCTCCCAAAGGTGCGGGGTTACAGACTGAGCCACTGAGCCTGGCTAAAATTATTCATCTTTATCTTGACCCCCTCTGTCTTCTCCCTGTGTTCTTGCCCCAAACCATTTTAGGCCTGAGTGTTTGTCCCAGCATGTCGGAGGGGGAGGCCCAGACAGTCCTCAGCAGTGGCTCAGACCCTAAGGTCGAATCCTCATCTTCTGCTCCTGGCCTGACATCAGTGTCACCTCCTGTGACTTCCACAACCTCAGCTGCTTCCCCAGAGGAAGAAGAAGAAAGTGAAGATGAGTCTGAGATTTTGGAAGAGTCACCATGTGGACGCTGGCAGAAGAGACGAGAAGAGGTAAGGTGATGGTACCGTCTTTCTTGGGAACATGAATTCTGAGAGACGAGCACTGGAGAAGCAAAGTGTCAAAGGGCAGAGCACATTTCCGAGATCAAGCCTGAGATGGTGATCACATGGAGTATTAGAATGGGGATTGAGACCAGGTGCAGTGGCTCATGCCTATAATCCAGCACTTTGGGAGGCCAAGGTGAGAGGATTGCCTGAGCCCACGGGTTTGAGACCAGCCTAACTTGGCAAGACCTCATCTCTACAGTAAATCAAAAAATTAGCCAGGTATGATGGTGCATGCCTGTAGTCCCAGCTACTTGGAAGGCTGAGGCGGAAGGATCGCTGGAGCCCAGCAGGTCGACACTGGGGTGGCTGTGAACATGCCACTGCACTCCAGCCTGGGCGACAGAGTGAGACTCCAACTCAAAAAAAAATAAAGGGGGTTGAAATAAGTTTCTTTGAATTTCTTCTCAGGTGAATCAGCGGAATGTGCCAGGTATTGACAGTGCTTATCTGGCCATGGATACAGAGGAAGGTGTAGAGGTTGTGTGGAATGAGGTACAGTTCTCAGAGCGCAAAAACTACAAACTGCAGGAGGTAGGTGATGGGGAAAGGTTGCAGCCTGGGCCGTTAGAGAGGAGTTGGTGCTGGGAAGTGGAGGAGAGGGTGTTGGGTTGGATCATTTCTGGGGATGGAAGGTGATGGCTTCTCAGGGTGATTACATGCTTGTGAACGCTCTTTTCCCACTGTCTCCCTTGCTCTCAGGAAAAGGTCCGTGCTGTGTTTGATAATCTGATTCAGTTGGAACATCTCAACATTGTTAAGTTTCACAAATATTGGGCTGACATTAAAGAGAACAAGGCCAGGGTAAGACTTTTTCCTGGGGTTTCCTGAGCTTACTGCAAAGATACTAGTTACATTCATGGTTCCTTTTACACTCAAAGGTAGTTTAGAAACAGGTCTGGAATTGGCTGCTGTGGCAATGAGTAGGGCTTCAGCTGCTGCCTGTGCCTTCTGTCTGGGCAGAGATGGGCCGGAAACGAGTGGACTTGGCTTTGTTCATCCCATTGCTTTTATTGCTCAGTAGTTTTCATTGTCCTGTTCAATCTAAGAACAAAAAGAGAGAAACTTTTAAAAAACAAAAACCTTCCAGGCCAGGCATGGTGGCTCAAGCCTGTAACCCCAACCATTTGGGGAGGCCGAGGTGAGCGGATTGCCTGAGCCCACAGTTCGAGAACAACCTGGGCAATTTGGTGAGACCTCATCTCTACAATAAAAATAAAAAAATTAGCCGAGCATGGTAGCGTGTCCCTGTAGTTCTGGCTATTTGGAGGCTGAGGTGGGAGGATTGCCTGAGCCCAGCAGGTCGACACTGGGGTGGCCATGAGTATGCTGCTGTACTCCAGCCTGGGTGACGGAGTGAGATTCTGACTCAAAAAAAAAAAAAAAAAACCCTTCCAAATTTATATATCTTGCATCTGTGTTACAATGTAAGGGGTCCTTTCTTACTGTAAGACTTTTTAGAAACTTTTTTGCCTTCGTAGGTCATTTTTATCACAGAATATATGTCATCTGGGAGTTTGAAACAGTTTCTGAAGAAGACCAAAAAGAACCACAAGACTATGAATGAAAAGGTACGGCGGGAGAGCAGACAGAGTTTAGTTTGGTTTTTGGGGTTTTAAAAACAATTATGTTGCTGGGTGCAGTGACTCATGCCTATGATCCCAGCACTTTGGGAGGTGGAGGTGAGAAAGTTGCCTGAGCCCCGAGACCAACTGGGTGAGACCTCGTCTCTACAATACAATTAAAAAAACAGACAAGCAAACAGCTGTGCATGGTGGTGCAGACCTGTCGCTCTAGCTACTTGGGAGGCTGAGGCGAAAGGATTGCCTGAGCCCAGCAGGTCAAGACTGTGGTAGCCATGATTGTGCCATGGCGCTCCAGTCTGGGTGACAGAGTGAGAACTCAACTCAGAAACAGACAAAAAATTATGTTGGTTATGAAGCTGATCAGGAAGGGAATGAAGAGAACTAGTTGGGAGGGTTACGAAAGGGAATTATGCTGATCCTGGGCCCAACTCTGTTCCAGGCGTGGAAGCGCTGGTGCACACAGATTCTCTCTGCTCTAAGGTAAGCAGCACCTGGTTCTTTTCTTTCCCATTTCCTGATTTTGTTCCTCTGAACAGATGTGGGGCACTACTCTGCTGTACTGTTCTGCCTCTTCCAACTCTCTGTGAGCTGTATACTATCAAGATTAGGTCCCCAGGGGTCTTTTTATTTTTTTTTGAGTCAGTTTCACTTTGTCGTCCAGGCTGGAGTGCAGTGGCATGCTCACAACCACCATAGCCTCGACCTGCTGGGCTCAGGCGATCCTTCTGCCTCAACCTTCCAAGTGGCTGGAACTACAGGCGTGTACCACCATGCCTGCCTAATTTTTTTGATTTATTGTAGAGACAAGGTCTCACCAAGTTGCCTAGGCTGGTCTCGAAACCCTGAGCTTGGGCAGTCCTCTCACCTCTGCCTCCCACAGTACTGGGATTACCTATGGGTCTTCTAAAGGGTGCATCCTAGTGCCCTAACCACGACATCATCTCCTACCTCTTTCTCCTAGTGCTTATCCAGCTATTTAAACCATCAGGCATATTGGAGATTCAGAGTGTGGGGATAATCTGTGTGGTGACCGGCAGGAGACCTGGCCCTTGCTCCTCTTAACCCTTGGGTTCCCCCTGCCCTTAATCTCCCAGTGGCCCCTCTAACAGCCCAGTGCCCCCACAGCTACCTGCACTCCTGTGACCCCCCCATCATCCATGGGAACCTGACCTGTGACACCATCTTCATCCAGCACAACGGACTCATCAAGATTGGCTCTGGTGAGGGGAGGGAGAGCTTCTGGGCAGGGAAGCCTCGGGAGTTTGGGAACCGTGGGGGTACGATGCAAGGAATGGGGAGAACAGGGCAACATCCTGAGGTGTGGGCTGGTGACAAGAGCAGGTGCCTCGTGAGGGGCTGCTCACGGGGAGAGGCCAGTCAGCCAGTGGTGAGGGGTAGGGTGTCGCTCTTGTACCTTCTTGAAGGGAAGTGGGTTGGTGCAGATGTCGGTAGGAGGCTGGGGAAGGGCGAGAGGTGGGTGTGAGGTCTGCTTCGAGCCCTGGGGCCAGACCCTGCCAGAGGAGGTTCCAGGCTGTGCCTGCTGTGAGTGCTTTCATTTGCTGTGTATTTGTGTGCTGTGTGCAACATTTCTGTGTGCTTTGTCTGTGTGGTGTTCATGTGTCCATTTGTCCGGGGCTTGGCTGCTCCATCGCTCACAACTTTTCTCTGTTTTCCTCCCTCCCGCTTACGGGCTGCTCTGTTCCCAACAGTCTTTCATAGGATTTTTGCTAATGGTGAGAGCTCCCTCTGCCCCACGCGGGGCTCTGTTTGTGCTTCCTCTGCTCCCCTGGCGACTGCCCAGTGCATGCGGTCGTGGGAGCAAGCCCTGGCCCTTGTCGTCCTTGCTGAATTATGCCTGCTTAGCTTTGCCCTGCCAGCCCTCGCCCTGCTTGCCCCTCCAGAACCTGCCTGTTTCCTGTGGATTCTGCCTGGCTGGCCACTGACCTCCCGGAATCATGTCCCCCTCACCATCAGGCTAGTCCCCTAGATCACACTGTGTTCCCAGATTCTTTGTGACTTGTAATCATTGTTTATGATCCCAAATTGGGCCTGGCCCTGGTTCCTCGCCCAGCCCTGTGGCAGGCAGTGTTGAGCAATAAGGGGGTAGAACAGGAGTCTGAAACATTTTTGGAGGATTACAAGAGAAACTGATTCAAGGGTTTTGGCTCAATTGTGTGCTATTTCTGAGTTTTGCCCAGCAAAGGTGGGTAAGAAGGAGGCTGTCTCCTTGGTCATATATTTGTGCTTCTTATCCTTCTTTATCCAAGTTCCTGAGGTCTCCAGTTGTCCCAGTTTAGGAAGGGCAGCCTGTGTTTTTATGTTTTTTGCAGGGTGGATGAAATAACTAAAGCCACATGTTTTCATGTGATCAGGGATTAGATGTATTAGATGCATCTGGGATTTGGGGAAGGTGAGCAGGTCCCAAGTGAAAGTTTTTCCTTGTGTTGTTCCTTGACCAGCCCAGAGCCCTCGTGTGTCTGTTAATTTAGTCTGATGCTTGTTGCTACTGAGTTAGGGACCTTAGATGAGAAGCAGCAGGTAGAGAAAGGGGAGGTAGGTGGTCCATGTGTGGTCTGTCGTTCAGGATAGGGAAGGGGGTAGGCTTGTGCCTGTTGAGGGCTAGAAAGGAGACTTCAGGGGGGGCATTGGGCTTTTGGGGACCTCTCTCTGGAGTGAGACTGTGCTTCATTGATGGTCAGATTGTGGATTTCTTCCCTACTCCCAGTGGCTCCTGACACTATCAACAACCACGTGAAGACTTGTCGAGAAGAACAGAAGAATCTACACTTCTTTGCTCCAGAGTATGGAGGTGAGGCTCCCTGGTTTCTCTGCTCTGTCCCATCCCGTGGTTTTGTACCTTGTAGCATGAGGTGCAGAGGTCACTTAACTTCTAGTTCTTCTCTACTAGCATACAATACATTTTTATTTTTTTAGGTTTTTGGGTTTTTTTGAGTCAGAGTCTCACTCTGTCACTCAGGCTGGAATGCAGTGGCACGCTCTTGGCCACCTCAGCCTTGACCTGCTGGGCTCAGGCCATCCTTCCACCTCAGCCCTCCAAGTAGCTGGAACCACAGTCGTGTGCCACCATGCCTGGCTAATTTTTTGATTGTAGAGACAAGGTCTCCCCAAGTTCCCCGGGCTGGTCTCAGACTCCTAGGCCCAGGCAATCCTCTTGGCTCCACCTCCCAAAGTGCTGAGATGACAGGCATGAGCCACCATGCCTGGGCATGCTTTTTTTTTT
>NW_007259499.1:27253-29404 GCF_000164805.1 Carlito syrichta
CTGCAGCCTCAACCTGCTGGGCTCCGGTGATCCTTCTGCCTCAGCCTTCCAAGTAGCTGGAACTACAAGCACACGCTACCACGTCTGGCTGATTTTTTTATTTACTGTAGAGTTGAGGTCTCGCTGCCCAGGTGGGTCTTGAACCTGCGGGCTCAGGCAATCCACTCACCTCAGCCTCCCAAAAGTGCGGGATTACAGGCTGAACCACCGAGCCCGGCCTGTGCTTTTGTTTTTTAAGGCATTGCCCCAACCCCAGCCCCTAGGCCTCTGATTAACCAAAACCTTTTCTGTTTTTTCCAGAAGTCACTAACGTGACAACAGCTGTGGACATCTACTCCTTTGGCATGTGTGCCCTGGAGGTGAGGGGAGCAGAATGGAGGAGAAAGAAAAGAAGGGGTCAGATGAGAAGGTGGAAGGAGAAATGCAGAGAGGACAGACAGAGGGCTGGCCTTGAGGGAACGACTGTGGGGACACTGAGGTTCTTAGACCTCTACTCTTTATTCCTCTTCCCTGCAGATGGCAGTGCTGGAGATTCAGGGCAACGGAGAGTCCTCCTATGTGCCACAGGAAGCCATCAGCAGTGCCATCCAGCTTCTAGAAGATCCGTTACAGAGGGTAAGGGTCTTCAGGAGCTCTCTCTCTTTAGTAGACTTTTTTGGGTTGGAGTCTCACGCTGTCACCCAGACTGGAGTGCAGTGGCCGCTCCAGGCCACTGCAGCCTCGACCCGCTGGGCTCCGGCGGTCCTTCCACCTCAGCCTTCCAGGTAGCTGGAATTACAGGCGCGCGCTACGATGCCCGGCTGATTTTTTGATTTATTGTAGAGATGAGGTCTCGCTGCCCAGGCGGGTCTCAAACCCGCGGGCTCAGGCAATCCACTCACCTCAGCCTCCCAAAGGTGTGGGATTACAGGCTGAGCCATCGAGCCCAGCTCTTAGTGGACTTTCAGATGTCTTCAGTTTTTCTTCCCTTCTGCCTACTGGGAAAGGACAGGCAAAAGCTGTGAACATTCCCTAGGAGATGCCTACCATGGTTTTGAATACACAGACATAGTTTAGGGGGTAAAGATGGACAATATCAGAGTTAGAAGTTGTGTAATTTGGTCGGGTGTGGTGGCTCAGCCTGTCATCCCAGCACTTTGGGAGGCCAAGGCGAGTAGATTGTCTGAGCCCACAGGTTTGAGGCCCGCCTGGGCAACTTGGCGAGATCTCATCTCTACAATAAATCAAAAACTAGCTGGGCATGGTAGCGCGTGCTTGTAGTTCTGGCTACTTGGAAGACTGAGGCTGAAGGCTCACCTGAGCCCAGCAGATCGAGGCTGCAGTGACTGGGAGTGTGCCACTGCATTCCAGCCTGGGTGATGGAGTGAGACTCCAACTGGAAAAAAAAAAAAAGATACGTGGTTGTGAATTATTATGAACCAGGAGATAGACTACAATAAGTAGAGGCTGAACAGGAAGGTCCGAACAAGTATAGTTTGAAACTCGTTAGAGGAGAATGATAGGGAACAGGGGACAGAAGAAAGGAGACTCGGGAAGCCTTGAGGACCGTGTGGAATACGTCTCTGGTTCAGTGTTGGTGGGGGTTCAGGTGAAAGATGAGGTTCGTGACTTCGTTGGCCTTCACAACTGAAAGTGGGAGAGCAGGTTCATTTCATGGGGCCTACTGGAGGTAGAGAAGCAGGTGGGGTGGTTATAGGAAGCATGGGAAATCCTGAGTTTCATGATGGTAACGGGCAAAGGAGTTGTGATACTTGCCCTGGGAAAGAAAAGATGGCGAATGCTGCTGATCATAATGGGAAGCTGAATTTGGCGAGGGTTGGAGAAGGAGGTGGGCAGTGAGTGGGCTGATAAAGCAGAGAGAAAATGAGGAGAAAGACATGGTAAGTTGTTTTTGGTTTTTTTTTTTTGAGTCAGAGTCTCACTCCATCGCCCAGACTGGAGTGCAGTGGCACACTCATGGCCACCCCAGCATCAACCCACTGGGCTCCGACAATCCTTCGGCCGCAGCCTTCTAAGTAGCTGGAACTACAGGCGTGTGCTACCACGCCTGGCTATTTTTAATTTTTATTTATTATTTATTTATTAATTTATTTATTATTTATTTATTTTGAGTTGGAGTCTCACTCTGTCGCCCAGACTGGAGTGCAGTGG
>NW_007259499.1:29426-31442 GCF_000164805.1 Carlito syrichta
TCCTGGCCACTGCAGCCTCAACCTGCTGGGCTCTGGCGATCCTTCCGCCTCAGCCTTCCACATAGCTGGAACTATAGGCGCGCGCTACCATGCCCGGCTGATTTTTAATTTATTGTAGAGATGAGGTCTTGCCTGCCCAAGCGGGTCTCGAACCCACGGGCTCAGGCAGTCCACTCACCTCAGCCTCCCAAAGGCACAGGATTACAGGCTGTACCACCGAACCCGGCTAAAATTTTGTATTGTAGAGACGAGGTCTTACCAAGGTTCCCAGGCTGGTCTTGAACCTGCGGGCTCAGGTAGTCCACTTGCCTCGGCCTCCCAAAGTGCTAGGTTGAGCCACCAAGCCTGGCCTACTTCTTTTTTTTTTTTTTGAGTTGGAGTCTCACTTTGTTGTCCAGGCTGGAGTGCAGTGGCACACTCATGGCTACCCCAGCAACAACCCCTGGGCTCCAGCTATCCTTCCGCCTCAGTCTTCCAAGTAGCTGGAACTACAGGCATGTGCTGCCATGCCTGGCTTATTTATTGTAGAGACAGGGTCTTGTCAAGTTGCCTGGGCTCATCTCGAACGCAAAGGCTCAGGCAATCCACTCACCTTGGCCTCCCAAAGTGTTGGGATTACAGGCTGAGCCACTGAGCCCGGCCTTTCTTTTTAATTTTTTTTCTTAATAGAGATGAGGTCTTGCTCTCTTGCCCAGGCTGGTCTTGAACTCTTGGGCTCAAGGAATCCTCCCACCTCAGCCTCCCAAAGTGCTGGGATTATAGGCATGAGCTATCGTGCCCAGCCAACCATATAGTTTTCAAATCCCTCTTTAGGCACATGCTGGCATGTTTTCTCAACAAGTGCTGAGTTTCTTGGATATGCTGAGCCTTGTGCAGAGTAGAGTGAGAGCCAGAAAGATGAACACAGCAGGTCCTGCCAGATGCCTGCCCTATTCCCTGTTGTCTCTTCTAGGAGTTCATTCAAAAGTGCCTGCAGTCTGAGCCTGCGCGCAGACCAACAGCCAGAGAACTTCTGTTCCACCCCGCATTGTTTGAAGTGCCCTCGCTCAAACTCCTTGCTGCCCACTGCATCGTGGGACACCAGCGTGAGTTCCCTTGGCTCTCCTGGGCCGTGTCTTCTGATCTGGAGCCTGTGACTCTCACTGGCCGGCTGTCTTTCCTCTTCTTCCAAAGGGATTCGTTACCCTTTTCCTCCATACCTTCCATGATGTTAATCTGGCTTCCTGCCTAACAGTCCTCTTGATGCTTTCCAGACATGATCCCAGAGAACGCTCTGGAGGAGATCACCAAAAACATGGATACCAGTGCCGTACTGGCTGAAATCCCTGCAGGTCCAGGAAGAGAACCAGTTCAGACTTTGTGAGTAACTAACTGAGAGGGTCTGAAAGGGACAGATTGGACAGAATGGCCGTGACCATTCTCTGGGGCGGTTGACTCACTGCTTGCTTGTTTCCTTCTTGCATCCTCTTCCTCTTTGCACCTTCAGGTACTCTCAGTCACCAGCTCTGGAACTGGACAAATTCCTCGAAGACGTCAGGTGAGAGCAGTGTGAGAAGGTGGACTTTCCTGAGGAAGCCGCAGTGGGTGTCCCAAGGCATTCACGACCCATGTGACCTGTCTGTCTCCCTCCAGGAACGGGATCTACCCTCTGACAGCCTTTGGGCTGCCCCGGCCCCAGCAGCCCCAGCAGGAAGAGGTGACATCACCCGTTGTGCCCCCCTCTGTCAAGACTCCAACACCTGAGCCAGCTGAGGTGGAGACCCGCAAGGTGGGCTCTGTGGCCATGGAGGTGGGGAGAGAGGCTCCGCTGTGGCGCTGTCCTTTGGGGAAAGGAGTGTATTTCTGCTCCCTAGCAGCTGTGATGGTGGGCTGGAGAGGCCTCTGGGGGTGGGGCTTTTCAGGGGCTGGTCTCCGGGTGACTCCTTGTCCTCGCCTAGGTGGTGCTGATGCAGTGCAACATTGAGTCCGTGGAGGAGGGCGTCAAACACCACGTAAGGCGGGGCGGGGCTGCGGGGG
>NW_007259499.1:31462-32411 GCF_000164805.1 Carlito syrichta
AGCCTCATTTTCCGACCATCGTGTTCTGTTCTCAGCTGACGCTCTTGCTGAAGCTGGAGGACAAACTGAACCGTCACCTGAGCTGTGACCTGATGCCAAGTGAGTCTCTCCTTTCGCTTCGGAGGGAGAGTCCTAGCACCTTATCTTTGAGGGACATGTTCGGGGCGGGGAAGTGACAAGGCAGGAACACATGGCCTCGCGCAGCGGAACTGTCTTGTTCCCAGAGGTGGCGGGTGGATCTGGCCGTGCTGCCCAGCGGGGCTGTTCTGCGCTCACTCCTCTCTCTCTGTTAGATGAGAACATCCCCGAGCTGGCAGCCGAGCTGGTGCAGCTGGGCTTCATTAGCGAGGTGAGGCCCCGTCCCCGTCCCTATCCCCAGGGCCGCCGCTGCGCCCTCGCCCAGCTCACCGGCTCCTCTTCCCAGGCCGACCAGAGCCGGCTGACCTCGCTGCTGGAGGAGACCTTGAGCAAGTTCAACTTTGCCAGGAGCGGCGCGCTCAACCCGGCCGCAGTCACTGTCTCCTCGTAGAGCCCCGGGCCCCAGCTGCGCCTGTCCCCCAGCTGCGCCCGTCCCCCAGTCAGTATTATCCTGCGAGGCCCCTCCTGCCCGCGGGAGGCTGGGCCCTCCGGTTCTGAGCACCCTCCTCTGCACTTTGTTTACTTGTTTTGCACAGACGGGCCGGGCCAGGGCCGCGGCCTTCCGGCGGGCATCTGAGCCTGGCCCGGCTGTGCGGAGAGGCCACGGGCGCTGGACGCGGAGACCTGCAGCCCGGGGCGGCGGGGAGGTGGTGCTGCAGTGGGAGCCCGGGGGGCCTTTGAGTCGCCTCAGTTGCTGCTGTAATAAAGTCTACTTTTTGCTACAAGCGTCGTCGTGTGCGCGCCTTCCCGCGGGGAGCGGCTGGGTGCAGGATTGGGCGCGCAGTGGGCCGGAGTTGCCCAGCGGCCTGGT
>NW_007259499.1:33471-56846 GCF_000164805.1 Carlito syrichta
GCTACTGCTGCGTGGCTGCGCTCACCCTGCGCGGAGTCGGGCCCTGCAGGAGGGAAGGACTTCAGGGACAGGTGAGGGAGCCCGCGCGAAGGGTCCTCGCAGACCGGCGCCCTGGCTCCAGGGCCAGGTGTGCGACACTGCCTTCCTCTACAGCAGGAGGCACTGGCGGAGTGTGAGCCCCCCACGCGTGAGCGGCAGGAAAACGAGCAGCTCCTGGACCCACAGCAAGGCATCCGGGCGCAGAGGAATTGGGTCTAGGAGAGGTAGCGACTGGCCTGGAGCGGGCCGAGGGGCAGGCGCAGGGACCAGTCCTTGGGGCCTGGCCCCCGAACTAGGCTGGTCCTCCTCCATGCAGGCACCGCTGGGAGGCCAACCCGTGGAGTGCGCACTCTGGACAGCATGGACGACCACAATAAAAGGACTCTTTTCCACCAGACTGCGATTCCTTGTGGGGCTGGGGGCGCTGGGGTTGGCTGGCCAGAGAACGCAGCGGTCTCACGTGTGTACAAAAGTTTAATGACACAAGGCCCGACCCTCCCTCGGTTCCGCCGGCTACTGGAAGGAGAAGCTGGTGCTGGGAAGACCCCCACACCACTGGCTGACGAACTTGAGGACGTCCTGGCACGCGGGGCTGTGGGAGGTCTGCGAGCAAGCGAGAGGGCCGGGAGGCGCCGTAAGCGCTGGGCAGGAACAAAGGCACTCACCGACTGGCTGACTGGAAGCCACGGAAGGGGGGCTCTGGCTGGCCACCCAGGAGCAGCGTCCCCACCGGCCCCGCCCCTGCCCGTAGCCCCCAGCCATCCAGCAGTTTGTCCCTCCCCACCTCAGCTGCCCTTGTCCTTGAGGGCCCGAGCTCACCTTGATGGCCATAAGGAACTTATTCCAGCTGTCCTTGCTGGCGGCCTTCCCTGGCCGCTTGAACTCAATCTTGTTCCTCAGAATGGGGTACCCTGTGGGGGGGGGACAGATGAATGGGCTTGAGGGACTGAGGAGGGAAACGGAGAGAGCCTGGGGTGGGAAGCGTACCTGCCTTCTGCAACCTCCCCAAGTCCTGCCCCCCCAGCCCAGGGAGCCGCACCTGTGATGAGGCAGGGCAGGGCCCGAACCCCAGTGCCCGCAGCCACCAGGGAGGCCTCGTAGGCGCCGCGCTCGTCACGAGGCAGCACCTGCTCCAGCCGCTGGTCCATGGAGACCGTGAGCACCCAGTCCCGCACCTCTTCTCGCTGGGCCTCCTGGAAAGGGTGGGGAGAGTAGCCGTTGAGCAGGACAGGGCAGGGTGAGCGGGTGTGCTGGGGGTGCACGCCCAGGCATGGCCACCTCTCCCTGTTCCTGCCCACTTCCCTGAAGGCACGGGGGCTGGGCCCTCCCTCTGCAAGCTGTGAGGCCTTCTCACCTCACCCCTGCCCTGCCGCCCTTACCGGCACGTGCTGCTTGGCTGGGAGTGCCACCTCAAAAGGAATGTCTGTGTCCTGAAAGTCGGAGTGGTCAAGGACGTCCAGAGTCCCCTCCTCGATGGCCTGCAGCAGAACGGGTGGCGTGAGACAGGCGCAGCTCGGGGCAGGCAGGCTCTCAGCCTGGGGGGCCTCCCTACTCACATCGGTCAGATCCAGAAAGCGGTTGAGGAAGATGAACGCCATGTTTTCCCAGCCAACAGCCTGCAGCAGGGAAGAGACGCACACGGGACTGAGCCAACTGGGCTTGCTGCGCGCTTCTCTGCATGCGGGAGAAAGCCAGCCCACGCTCGGGGACACGCTCAGTCTTTGGACCTCTGAGCTCCTCTCTCGGGCCCCACCCTTCTTTGTCCCAGCTCGCCTTGGCCGCGATGCCGGCTTCGTAGAAGGCCTTGTCTGCAGGCAGCAGCTGGGTGTGACGCAGCAGCGAGACAGAAAGCCTGGCCGCCACGGTTTCCTGTGGATGAAGTCACGGTGTTACCGAAGGTCACAGTCCTGCAGTGACTGAGCTGCAGACCCAGGAACCTGTTAGTGAGGCAGCCACAATAACGGATTATTCTGGGCAGGTACAGTGGCTCAGGCCTGTAATCCTAGCACTTTGGGAGGCCCAGGTGGGAGGACCGCTTGAGACCAGGAGTTCTGAGACCAGCCTGCAGCACAGTGAGAGACCTTGTCTCTACAAAAAATCAAACAAGTAGCTGGGTGTGGTGGTGATGCCTGTAGTCCCAGCTACTCTGGAGGCTGAGATGGGCGGGTTGCCTGAGCCCAGGAGACCCAAGGCTGCGGTGAGCCGTGATGGTGCCACTGTAACAGTGAGACCCCAGCTCAAACAAACAAAAATGTTAATAATAATAAACTGCTCTGAATCTCAAGCTGTTCTGCACAAGAGACCTGCACCTAGATTCCTTCATCTGCACAAGAGACCTGCACCTAGATTCCTTCTAAAGTTCCTTCCTCTTCTAGATGCCAAGACTGCAATAAGTCTACAGGGAGCAATCACAACAGGACCAAAGTGAGTGTACACTCTGTGAGGGGAATGAGGGGACTCTGGGCTGGATGTCAGGCATAATGAGGCGGGAGCCACAGGGCACAGAGCCTAGGCAGGTCAAGGCAGCATAGGAAGAAACCATCCAGCCCCACACCAAGACAGCAGAGAAGGGCAGATGCCAGAGCCCAAGCTCGAGATGCCAGGGCTGGAGTCGAAGCGCGCCCAGCACCTCACCAGCTGTGGGACGCTCTGGGCCGCGGAGCGTGTGGCATAGTAATGAGCAACCAGCAGCATCGTCTCGAACTCCTCATGAGCTGGAGAGTTCACCTCACTGGACTTCACCAGGTTTTCACACTAGAGAAGGGAGGCAGCACAGCCTGGCTCAGGGCTCAGAGACCCGCCAGGGACCGGGGGGTCCCGGACGGCCACCTGGACATCACGTGCTGGGGAGAGACTGGGATAGGGCTGGCACAGCGGCCGCTCATGCCCTGTTCACCCAGCTTCTCACCAGGTTGAAGAGGACATCTCGGAGATCCGCCCAGCCGTGGTAGGCCTCGGCGCTGTTGGTCCCAGGAGCGCTCACCGTGTCAGCGAAGATCCTCTTGTAGATATTGAAATTCTGGAGGGCAGGGCGAAGGGCATCCACGTGGAGGAAGCAATGAGAGGGGAAAGTCGGCAGACGTAGGGCCCAAATGGAGAGCAGCAGGCGGGCATGGGGTGTGCAGGAGTGGGGCCAGGGATGGAGAATGTGCCAAATGCTTCTAGGGAAGGAGCAGGTGCTCTGTGGTGGGCACGCATGCGGGGTGGTCCAGGTCATACAGCAATGGGCCAGCTGCAGGTCTCCCATGGGGCAGGGTCTGTGCTCTGGAGGAAGCCGCTGCAGACTGGGAGGCTGAGCCCATCCCCGTGTGCTTGCTAAGAGCAGGCTGAGGCCCCAGAGGCTGTGTGTTTCTGAAGGGCTGGATGGGACTCTGGATAGTGTGCTCCAGGACCAGGATGGGAGTCTCCAAGAAGGCGGCGCCTGGGGGAGAGGTTCCAGGAGGAAGAACAAGCTTCCCTGTGGAACGTCTCCCAAGGAGGCTGGTACCTGTGGGTTGGCGGGGGCTCCGTGCTGCACATAGAGGGCCAGGGCCTGGGCACAGCCTCCCTCCCGGATCAGGTGAGTCGCATACAGAGCCACGTACTTGTGCAGGATCTTGTAGTTCTGTCCGGGGGAGGAAAAGAGCATGGAGAAATCTGGGGCCAGCAAGCTCAAGCTCCGAGGGCGGGTGGCAACGGAGGAGACCTGGGCAGATGCCAGCTTTGGCCCTGAGCTCAGAGGGGAAGACCAGCTCCCGGGCACCCATCAGGGACTCGGGGCCTGGGCTCTAGACGGGAGAAGGGACAGGTGGCTAGGCACAGGGCAGAGGGAGTGGCACCTGCTTGGCGGCAGTTTCGATGCACTTGTCCCACTGCCCCTGCTCCACGTACAAGTCCAACGCAGCCACCACGTCTACACCCACCAGCTGCGGTCCATGGGAGAGAGGGTGTTATGCAGGCAGATGACAGGGATGGGCAGAGCCTCATGGGCTTCCTTGCACTCGGCTCTGGCCCCTCCTCAAGCCTCACCGAGTCCACCTTGCCCTGGTCCTTGAGGAACTCTTTGTAACGCTGGTCCACGTAGTCTTCGTACCTGTGGAGACACATGGCTCCACCCCGTTTGTACGTCTCCCAGCCTTCACCTAGACAGCAGCGTGGCCTGGTGTGTGGCCATGAGCTTACCGGGGGTCCAGCTCCTTGGCCACACGCTTGGCCTTGTTCCACTCCTCGCCCTCGATGAATGCGTCGACGGCCTCCTTGACCAGGTCCAGGTTCAGGTAGAGCTCTGCGGCCTGCACGCAGGAATCAGAGTGGAGACCCTCTCTGCCCTTGGGTCCCGTCTCCCCTCTGTGAGCCCCACAGCCCCTCCTGGGTATGATGTCACCCTGCACCGTCTCCGTGGGCCTACTTCTTTCAAGGTGCAGCACCCTACTTACTGCACTGTGCTTTCCAATCCCAATCAGCTGGGGTCCCACAGTCCGAACCACTTCCAGACTGCGCTGAGGAGGCAGAAACTTGATGGAGAGTTCAGCTGCCTGAGGGGGTGGACAGAAGACAGGAGAGGGTGGGAGATAAATACTGCTGGGTCCTCAGTTCGTTCTGTTCCTTTTTTCTTTTTTGAGTTGGAGTCTCACTCTATTGCCCAGGCTGGAGGGCAGTGGCACGCTCATGGCCACCCCAGCCTTGACCTGCTGGGTACAGGCTATCCTTCCACCTCAGCCTTCCAAGTAGCCGGAACTACAGGTGTGCACTACCACACCTGGCTAATTTTTGGATTTACTGTAGAGACAGGACTTGCCAAGTTGCCCAGGCTGGTCTCGAACCCCACATCCCAAAGTGCTGGGATGACAGGTGTGTGCACCGTGCCCAACTTAGGAATCTTCAGCTACGTGTGGCTTACATGTGTGGTCTGCATTCTATTTTTGGTGAGTGGTGCTGGTGTATATGGTCCTGATGATGCCTTTCAACCCTTAAAGCCCTCACGTTCTACAACCCGAGAGTTCTGTGAGACGCAAGTTTCCTCAGTGATGCTGACATCCTCACCACATTTTTTTTTTTTTTTGAGTTGGAGTCTCACTGTCGCCCAGACTAAAGTGCAGTGGCCACTTCTGGCCACCACAGCTTCAACCTGCTGGGCTCCAGCGATCCTGCTGCCTCAGCCTTCTAAGTAGCTGGAACTACAGGCGCGTGCTACCATGCCTGGCTAATTTTTTGATTTGTTGTAGAGATAAGGTCTCGCCAAGTTGCCCAGGCGGGTCTCGAACCTACGGGCTCAGGCAATCCACTCACCTCAGCCTCCCAAAGGCGCGGGATTACAGGCTGAGCCACCGAGCCCAGCTCCTTACCACATTTTAACTTAGCTACAGTTGATGCTGATCCCTGCCTCTCCCTCACCTATTCTTCCTCCCTTCCTTTACCCACAAAGCCCTTCAAAGCCTTAAAGCCCCCTCCCCACCCTCAGAGCCGTCCTCTGTCGGAATGGAAGGTTCAGCCATGCACAGACCCTGAGGACGGGGCCCGAGTCACGTGCGCCAGAACCTCAGAGCCTGTCTCAGCCCCTTCTGCTCCTTCTCACTAATGCCTGGGGCTCTTCCATGACAAGACCTCGGAAACCCAAGGGCCACTGGCAGGGGCATCCTCACAGCAACATTTATTTTTTTCCCTTTTGAATTGGCGTCACCCTCTGTCACCCAGGCTGGATGTAGTTGCACAATCACGGCTCATTACAGGTTCAACCTCCCAGGGTCAAGTGATCTTCCCACCTCAGCCTCCCAAGTAGCTGGGACTACAGGTGCGGTGCATGCCATCACGCATGGTTAATTTTTTATTTTTTTTTTGTAGAGATGATGTCTTGCTACATTGCTTAGGCTGGTCTCTAACTCCAGGGCTCACGCAACCCTTCCACCTTGGCCCCCAAAGTGCTGGGATTATGGGCATGAGCCACCGAACCCAGCCTACACCAACATTTCATTTGGAGGACCAATCTCACCCTGTTATGACTCCCAATGCCAGATTTCACTGTATTGAAGGTGCATCGCTGAAACTAGATGCGCATCTGATTTCAAAGATCTTATTCTGGGTCTTCCCTCCCTCTCGCCTGAAGTCCCTGACCCCTCCAGATCCACAGACCACACCCTCCTCTGAAACCTTCTTTGAACCACATACTTTGCCTCTGCTGAGACAATATCGAGGAACTGAGCCACGTACAGGTCTCACTTCCCTAACTCTCAGTCGTCAGGGTCCTGTCTTACGTCCCCTTTTGCAGACTTGACAGCTCTGGCTCTGGCATCCAGTGGGAACCCAGCAAATACCCACCTACTCGACTGAAAGCTGAGACGGAAGATAGAGCGTGAACGGAGGCCTGGGCACGAGCAGGGCAGGGCCGCAGCGCTCACCTTCAGCCAGCACTTTTCCGCCAGGCTGCTGCTTCCGGGGTCCCGCACGCGGAGGTAGCAGTCGACGGCCCGGCTGTACTCCCCAGCCTGCTCCCAGTGCCGTGCTTGCTCCACGACGCCCTCGGGGCCCCTGTGGAGAGGCGAGCTTGGTGCAGCCTGTGTGCACCTCCCGACCCCCCAGGCTGCCGGGACCCCACCTCGCACCTGGCCCCCTTCTTGGCAGCTTCCCGCTCGTATTCTTCCTGCAGGGCCTCCAGCTGGCCAGGCATGTAGTCCTTGCAGATACGCAGGGCGTCGCTCCACAATCCAGCCTCCTGCCCAGATTCCCGTGTCAGCAGGTCAGAGGCAGCACAGCGGCCAACCGCACACAGGTGCTGGGTTCTCGGACCACTCTTCTCCTGCCTCTCCCCACTTCCCTTCCTTCCTCAGTGCCAGAGTGTGCGTGGCTCCCAGGACTCTATTCCACTCACCCTCCCCGCAGCCCTGAATGCAGCACCCACCTTGTAGTAGTTGAGGGCCAGGCCTGGCCTCTGGGCCCGAAGCAGCAGCCCTTCCGCCTTCTGGAAGTCCTTCTCCTCCAAGGCCCCCCGGGCCTGCCCCACAAGCACCTCAGCCACACTGTCGGGGTCATGGGCCTCGGCCACACGCTGCGCTGCCTCCCAGTCCTGGTTATGGACAAACCTGCCCCCGATGGGACACAGGAGAGACCAAGTATAGGATGGGGACCCCGGCAGTGAGAGGCGACAGCCATGTTGGAGGGGTGACACGACTGGCAGTAGCTTTCCATAAAGGTGAAAGTGGCCACAAGGGGCCCTGGGGCTGTGCCTGGGAAGGGAAGGGATAGCGGGAAGGGATGGATGGGGAGACTCACATGAGGACTGCTTCCTTGGGTTTACCGGCCCTAATGAATTCAGCTTCAGCCTCTTCAAATTTACCCTTGGGAGAGAAAGGAAGTCAGGCAGGAAGAGGGGACGTGGCACCATGGGCAGTCAGAGGCAAGAGGCCTGAACACCTGGCACAGTGGCCCATCCTCACCTCATCCTCCAAGTACATGGCGTATCTGAGATGGATCTCGGGGGTCTTGTGTTTGAGGGCCAGCCGGGTGAGCTCAAAAGCAAATTCAAAGGAGCTGAAACGGGAGGAGGGTGGGCCTGCCTACTTAGTGCTTCTCCTTATGAGAGGAAAAGAGAAACGAGGCAGGGGTAACAAAGGGCCGGGACGAAGGGAAAAGTGGCCATGGCAGACTCAGAAGAGACACCAAATAACGAGAGCCGCGGGAGGGAAGATGGGGGGCCACGTTCCCAGCATCACAGCCATGGGACGCCCAGAAAAGCCTGTTTTCCCGAGGCCAGCTGGCCGTGAGGAAGGAGAGAGCAAAGCAGGCCTCACCGCCCCGCGCTGAGGAGGCAAGGAGGCTGGCGCACCCTCTTCCGGGTCCCACGACACCGGCAGAGACCTGTGTCTCCATGGAGGTGCTCGGCACAACTGCTGGTGCATAGCACGCACTCAAGAAAAGCCCACTATGGGCAACCGCTTCGGGTCCCCTCCCACTGTGGGAGCTTTCCTGTCCTCTCAATAAATCCTGCTTTCAAAAAAAAAGCCCACTCTGCATATGACAGAACCACACTTCATCACCCAGAAGTGAGCTACGGTGCCAAACAGTCCTGGCTCCCTTTCCCGCCTTCTTGAAACAGCCAAGGACTATACCCTGCTCTGAGCCTCTGGAACAGGAGTGCAATTTTGCACTTGCTCTGGCCATGCTAGGTGCCTCCGGGGTCTCTCCTTACCACGGTTCTATACTTTTGCCTCAGCTTCTGAAACATGTTTCAGTTACACACGGATTTTCTCTCTAGGCCAGGGCTCAGGTGGGGTGGGCCCGGGCTGGATGGCCCTGGAGGGAGGCGTGGCGCCTCACCAGTTGTCTGCTGCATGGTCCACAGCAGCTTCCAGGAGTCCCAGCTTGTTCAGCAGTCGGACTGCAGCCTCTCCACCCAGGCTCTTTGCCCACAGATAGGCCACGTGTCTGTGGGCGTTAGCTCCTCCGAGCGCCTTGGCCACCTGTAAGGCAAGGCACTCAACCAGCTTCGAGCAGAGTTGTTCCTTCTCATCTCCCACATCCTAACCTCAGTTTTGACACGGATCTGGTAATGACTCCAAGGTAACAGGAGGCAGCCTCAATCGCAGGTTTTTTGTTTTTTTTGTGTGTCCAAGTCTCACTCTGTCACCTAGGCCGGAGTGCAGTGGCATGCTCACAGCCACCTCAGCCTCGACCTATTGGGCTCAGGTGATCCTTCTGCCTCAGCTTTCCAAGTAGCTGGAACCACAGGCACATGGCACCACACCCAGCTAATTTTTTGATTTATTGTAAAGATGAGGTCTTGCCCAGTTGCCTAGGCTGCTCTCGAATCCCTGGACTCAAGCCTCCCAAAGTGCTGGAATGACAGGTGTGAGCCACCACACCTGGTCAATTTTAGGCTCTCTCAGCTTAGGTTGGAGTGCTTAGGGTCCAGGGATGGGCTTCAGTAGCCCCAGACCTTAAAATTACAAGTGAAATTGTGTGGAGACAGACGTGGACATACATCTGGTTTTCATTACATTTTCAAAGCTGCTCTGACCAGCTGAGAATTCGCCCTGGAGAGTGGGAGAGGGATGGACGCAGCCCTGGCGTGGCCTGGACACTTACCCGGTAGGCCTCTTCCCAGAGCCCACTGGAACGGTACATGTTCACTGTTGCCTTCCACTCCTGGGCCTCAAGGTAGTGGTACTCGGCCTCCTGTAGTCGGCCTTCAGCTTCCAGCTCCTACAGGAAGGTGGGTCAGGATGGAAAGAAAGGTAGGCAGGAGCTTGGCCGTGGGAAGACGGCAGGGCCAGGAGGAGGGCTCACCTTGCCCAGATGCAAGTGCGTGTCGCTCAGGAGATCCGGGTGGTGCTTTGCCACCAGGCGGATCATGTCATCATATAGCTTGTGCTTTTTGAACATGGTGATGGCGAGGTCAGGCTCTTCCACCGTCACATACAGCCTGGAGATGGGGGAGATGCGGGCCTGCTAGACCCGGCCCCTGCTGCGGCCACCTTCTGGGCGAGGGTACAGGCCCTCAGGCCCCACCCTGCCTCCACCCCCCCCCGCGGCCGCAGCTCACCTCTCCGCCTCCCGGAACTTGCCCTGCTTCTCCATCTCCTGGGCCTGGGTGATGTACAGCACTGACACATCTTCCGGCCTCATGCACTTCAATGCCAGCTGTGGAGACACACAGAGCCAGGGCAGCCATGGATGCAGTGCCCGAGGGAGGCGCAGGGCACGAGGGAACTTGTTTGCTCAGACTCCCAGCTCTCCCTGCAACCATGAGCTTGGTTGCCGCCTCATGCCTAGTCAGTTGGGAGATGCAAGTCCACTAGGAGCAGAGAAGGATGACACTGTACGAAGGTGGAAGGGTCTGTGATGCCCTGCACTTCCACTGTGCCACTGGACTCCACAGTGCAGGGGCTGGCAGTCGCCCACATAAGCAGCGGCTTCAGGGATGGCAGCCCAGACATCCCTGCTCCCAGGCCCACTGCTGCTGTAGAACTGCAGGTTTGGGAAAAGGGCCTCTCCTTATCACGTCCGTTCCCTGTGGTAGGGGACCCAAGCGGCCCTGACTGGAGACCAGGAATGAGGCGACAGTCTGCCATGGCAGGGTTCTCCTCCCGGGACTCTGCCATGTGCTACCTTGTGGGCTTGCTCCCAGCGGCCTGCCTGGGTGTACATGTCTATGGCATCTTTGGTCCGGTCTCCCTTTGTATAGAGCTCCTCAGCAATCTGCAGTTGACGAGAGGCAGACAAAAAAGGTTAGGGCAACAGAATCCAAGCAGCTTGTAGGAGAAAAGAACACCCCTTAGCAGTGAGAGTGGGAGCCCAGGACACCACCTTATAGTAACAGAGAACAGCAAGCCCAAGACACTGCCTTACGTAACAGGGAAGAGAGACTGGAACACCACCTAAAAGTAACAGAAGAGAGAGGCCAGGACACCACCTCATAGTGACAGAGATGAGAGTGAGCCCGGGACACCACCTCACAGCAAATAACAAAACAAAAGATAAGTGTGGGTGTCTCGTACCATCTACTGCTTAACCAGACCAGCCTGAAAGAGTATGAGGACAATACAAAGGAATTCACGAGTTCTCCACGTTTTTTGCAACGCAAGGCACTTCTACACTGAAACTGCACTGGAGCGTCAAGGACAAATCACTTGCTCTTGCTGGTGCAGGAAGAGAGCTAGGAACTCTTTCTATCGATCTGGTGGAGGAGGGGGAGATGTCTGTGTCATGGCGGCATGAAGCCAGGAAAGTAAGCCGCTGTCTTCCTGTTCACAGTGGTGGTGGTTTGGACCCCAGAAAGGAGGCTCTGGTGCACTGGCCTCCACCTCTGTGAGGGTTCTCGCCTTGTCATCCTGTGCTACACTGTCTCCTGCTGCTGACGGGGCGCTTCCTCACCTCATACTCCTGCAGGGACGCATAGTGCTGGGCCACGCGAGGATAGTATCTGGACGCAGTGTTCCGGTCCTGGAGATCCAATATGTAAATTGCCTTCTTCCACTGGCGGGCCCCCAGGGCAGCCTCAATCGCCTTAATGGAGCACCTGGCAAAGTTGGGAAGATGCAAATATGAATGAGGGAGAGGAGGCTGAATGGGGGCGAAGAGACCCCGTGAGCAACTCCAACCCGTTCTGAGATCCCTTCCTGCAGGCCCTGCCTCACTACCTCTCCCTCCAAGCCTAGTCTCCTCTCCACCCCCATCCCATCACACCTGGCCTCAATGTAGTGATTGATGGCTGCATCCAGCTGCTTCTGCTGCACCAGGTGGTCTCCCCAGGCCTCCTCCAGTCTCACCACCTCCATGGGGAAGGCCAGTCGGGCCAGTTCTACGGCTGCCAGGGGAGAGGAGGTGCTCAGCTCAGACGCCCAGGGTGGGACTCAAGAGGTAAAGTGTGAGGATGGGTGAGAAGGAGAGGAAGGGAGGAGCACTGAGCCAAGCAGCCCAAGCAGATGCAACCAGAGGTGCTGGGGACCGGGCAGGCAGGGTCCACAGCACATAGACAATGAGCCAGGGCGGCCTCAGGAGCCCAATGGCTAGAGGAGGCGGTTACCTTTCAGGAACGCATTGCCTTTACAGTAGCACTCGAGTGCCCGCTGAGGATTGCGAATCTTCTCAAAGAGATCCCCTGCCTGGGAACACACGCTACATAACTACAGTGACCTCCTACCACACCAGAATCCAGGACCCGCTCCCAAAAGAAGGGATTGCCAGCAGTGGGGGGGCCCACGCACCCCACGACTCCTCTGGATGGGAGGGGTCCTGAGCCTGGAGAGGAGGGCCAAGCAAAGGAAGGCGGCTGTACCCTTTCGTAGAGCTCGCCCTTGACAAGGGCTGCCGTGATGTGCTCCACCAGTTCCGTGTTGGCCAGCAGCTCCTCCCGGGTCAGCACCAGCCGAGCTGCTTTGGCAGGGAGCCCGGCCTTGAGGTAGAGGCTGACAGCTGCCAGCCCATCCCCCTGGCTCTCCTGCAGCTCTCCTGCTCGCTCCTCCTGCTGTGTGTCCATCAGCCACTGGTAGTATTCGCGGCGAAGCTTCTCCAGGGTTGGGTGCCCCTGGACACGCAGAGGACTGGAAGTCAGATCACACCCCCAGGCCTCCTGCTCCATGGGCTTCTCCGGTCCCCCATGACAACCCAGATCTGAACTCCTCACCACATCGGCTCCCAGTCCCCACCCTGCTCTGGCCTCCTAGAAGCTGAGGGAAGCAAGTTCTGAATGACTTTGACGACAGAACGGGCACCTTGGCCTCAGCGACGGCGATGCACTCATCCCAGCGGTGCAGCTCCTGGTACATGTCCATGGCCTCCTCCACTGCATTCTGGGGAGCCAGACAGGGGAGAGAAGCAGCAGGAAGATGGAGGTCAGGAGGTCGCACACTCTCCTCAACCTGGCTCCTAAAAGGTCTGAGCCCCAGCCTCCACTCCCTGTGCCCATGGAGGCGCTCTGGAGGGAAGTGCAACGACACCCAATTGCAGGGCTCCTTGTCTGCATGGGCCCGTCCAAAGCAGCGGTTTTTTTGTTTGTTTGTTTTGAGTTGGAATCTCACTCTGTCACCCAGACTGGAGTGCAGTGGCCGCTCCTGGCCACTGCAGCCTTGACCTGCTGGGCTCAGGCGATCCTTCCGCCTCAGCCTTCCAAGTAGCTGGAACTACAGGTGCGCGCTACCACGCCCGGCTAACTCTATGACTTATTGTAGAGATGAGGTCTTGACAAGTTGCCCAGGTGGGTCTTGAACCCGCGGGCTCAGGCAATCCACACACCTCAGCCTCTCAAAGCACAGGATTACAGGCTGAGTCACCGAGCCCGGCTAGCAGCGGTCTTAAAAAGGCCTCCTGAGACTGCATAAACCTCAGGCCCACAAAAGCTGGGTCCATCCCACACATCAGAAGCACAAAGACAGGCTCTGCACTCGAAGGGGGACAGGAGAGAGTTTATGAAAGAAAGAGGTGACTAAGGCCGGCGGAGGAAGTGTGTCTAGATAGAGGACGGACTATCACAGGAGAAGGAAATTCAAGAAAGAGTGCAATTAGCCACAAACACTCTCTAAAAGTGCTCCCCAGACCTCTGGAAGCTAGCTGGCCAGTGCACTCTCCTCCTTTGGGTCTGCCTCCCCTTCTTCTTGCCCTCAGATCCCCTCTTCCACCAGTCCTCTTCGTCCTTGTTACCTGTTCCAAAAAGATCATTTCAGCCAGTTTGTAGTTCTTCTCCAGCATGGCGAGACGCGCTCGGACCTGATAAAAGTCAGCTCCTTCTCCACCCTGTGGGGAGGGGGAGAGTCTGGGGATTCCATAGGGCGACAGGAGCCATCCTGTCTGTGTGGCTGGGGAAGGAAGGTCTGAAGGATGTGGAAGCCAAGAGACTTGGGAAGTGCAACATCTTAGTGCAGCTTAGAGGCTTAAGCGTTTGCAAGCAATTCTAAGATGGTCCGCGCCTGGAGGGTAGAGGTAGGGTGGGCAGAAAGGAGGAAACTAGGGATTGCCAGAAAGCTACGAGCCATGAGGCTGAAGGCTAAGAGAAACCTCAATGGGAGACGGGATGAAACAGGAGCGTAATACTTACATATTCCTGGGACACTTGATCTGCAATCTCGTTGGTCTTATGCAGGAATTGAGCTTTTGCCACATGGCCCAAAGCAGAAAAGCACCTAGAGCATGAAAGCAGTGATGTTAACAGTGACGTGATTACAGGATCATCACCGGTTCACGGGTTCAGCACATCTACACGGGGCACCCATCATGTGCCAGGCACTGTCCTCGTCTGGAGACACACGGGTGAAAGGGAAGATGATGACCTTGCTCTCAGGGAACTTCCATTCCACTGGAGACAAATGATTCATACATAAACACGTGGAGATAATCTGAGACAATGAAAAACAACATAGAGTGACATCAGAGGGCCTGAGGGGTGACTGAAATGGCTATTGGGAGATTTCTCTGATGAGCTGACATTGACACTGAAAGCTAGCATGGAAAAAGGCCAGTCATGGTAAGTTGGGGAAAGTCAGTCCAGACGGAGGGCACAGTGCGTGTGAAGGCTCCCACGGGAATGAGCTGGCAGCTCACAGTGCCAAAAGGCAGTTATTGTGGCTGGAGAGTGGCCGGCAAGTAGGTGATGGCACGAGACAGAACAGAGGCCAAACAGCTGCAGGGCCTTAGGCCACGGCAAGGAGTTTGGAGTTTATACTAAGCACAAGGTAGCTATTAAAGGTTCTGATCGGCCGGGCTCGGTGGCTCAGCCTGTCATCCCAGCACTTTGGGAGGCTGAGGCGAGTGGATTTCCTGAGCTTGTGGGTTTGAGACCAGCCTGGGCAACTTGGTGAGACCTCATCTCTACATTAAATCAAAAAAATTAGCCAGGCGTGGTAGCGCACGTCTGTAATTCTGGCTACTCGGAAGGTTGAGGCGGAAGGATCACCGGAGCCCAGCAGGTCGACCGGGAGTGGCCACTGCACTCCAGTCTGGGTGACAGAGTGAGACGCCAACTCAAAAAAAAAAAAGAACCTCAAGTCGGGCCCGGTGGCTCAGCCTGTAATCCCGCGCCTTTGGGAGGCTGAGGTGAGTGGATTGCCTGAGCCCACGGGTTCGAGACCCGCCTTGGAAACTTGGCGAGACCTCATCTCTACAATAAATGAAAAAATTAGCCGGGCGTGGGAGCGCGTGCCTATAGTTCCAGCTACTTGGAAGGCTGAGGTGGAAGGATCGCCGGAGCCCAGCAGGTCAAGGCTGCGGTGGCCGGGAGCAGCCACTGCACTCCAGTCTGGTCGACAGAGTGAGACTCCAACTCAAAAAAAAGGAAAAAAAAAACCTGAGCTGCTCTGGAATGAACAGATCATAGGGGTACAAAAATAGTATCAGTGAGCCTAACCCAAAGGCTTTGCAACACTGCGGGTGGAGATGGCGGTGGTCTATACCAGGCAGAGACAGCTAAGCTGGACGAAATATTCGATTCTGGATGTGATTCCACGACAGTCCTCAGGACTTGCTAATCTACGTGTGGGAGGAATGGAAAGCCGAGATCAAGAATGGCTGCTAGCCAGAACGGCAGCAGATGACATTCACTGAGCACTTACAACGGCATAAGCTCTTTGCAGATTCTCTCATTTGTTCTTCACTGTCACTACCATTACTATTCTTTACCACCCTACAAGGTAAATACTCTTATTATCCCCATTTTACTCAGAGAAGAATCGAGAAGCCAAGGTTTGGAAAGGACAAAAATGACCTTTCTAAGATCACAAAGTTGGTAACTGGAACCAAGATCTGAACTGAAGGAATATGGAGTCCTCAGTTTGTCTATTAGCGACATCCTCCCTTTTTTCTCTGAGTTGGAGTCTCACTCCATCGCCCAGGCTGGAGTGCAGTGGCACTCACGGCCAGCCCAGTGTTGACCTGTTGAGCACTGGCGATCCTTCAGTCTCAGCCTTCCAAGTAGTCAAAACTACAGATGTACACTACCACACCCAGCTGATTTTTATTTATTTATTGTAGAGACAAGGTCTCGCCAAGTCGCCTGGGTGGGTCTCGAACCCACAGACTCAGGCAAGTCACTTGCCTCGACCTCCCAAAGTGCTGCAAAGACAGGCTGAACCACCGAGCCCAGCCAGTGACATTCCTATAGCAGACCTGCATTGTGTACAACAATGCATGGACAAGAGGGTATGAATGTTAAGAAACGGGTGCAGTGGCTCACAACTGCAATCCTATCTCTCTGGGAGGCCAAAACAGGAGGAACACTTGAACCCAGTTCAAAACCAGCCTGGACAATATAGTGAGACCATATCTCTACAAAAATAAAAATTAAAAAAAAATCGCCAGGTGTAGTGGTGTGCACTGTAGTCCCA
The DNA here is from genome assembly GCF_000164805.1 of Carlito syrichta. NCBI lineage: Eukaryota > Metazoa > Chordata > Mammalia > Primates > Tarsiidae > Carlito > Carlito syrichta. Next base: position 49,296 of record NW_007259499.1, read on the forward strand.
GCTACTCAGGAGGCTAAGGGGAAAGGACTGCCTGAGCCTAGGAGGCCAAGGCTGTAGTGAGCCGTGATTGTACAGCTGCACTTCAGCCAGGGTGACCCAAAAGGGGCACCTAGTTATAAGGAGGGGAAACAAAAATAGCACAAGACCTCATCTTACAACCTGGGACGGGAGGTGTCTGGATGCAGCATGTGGAAGGGCTCTCTGCCGTGTGCAACAGAGGGAAGGAGGCTGGGCCCCAGGACGGGACAGGAGCAACCCCAGGCAAACGCTCACGGGGCCGACCCTGGCCGCTGCCCGGAGCCTCGTCTTACATGTCCACCTCACCTCTCAGCAATGTGCAGCTGCCTTGCCTCTAGTGCCAGTTTACTCAAGATCCTCCACATTGCCTCCGTCTCTGGGGTCATTTCCAGAGTCTCCAGGAAGGCCGTTGCCCTGGAGAGGGAAGCAGGCCAAGCACAAGTAACACATGCAGGTCAGGGGAAAATAGGGGCAGGGGCAGGGCAGGGGCCTGATAATCTAGCCTCCTCCCTGGAGGCCAGGGTCGGTTTACAATCCACCCAGGTCTTCCCCTCAGAACCAGACTCTCCTGCCATCTTGTTGGTAGTCACCAGCCTCTCACCGGGTGTAGTTGCCATCGTCAATGGCCGTTCCAAACTCGATGAGGTCCTCATCCAGTGTGTAGGCCACAGTAGTCACGCCTTCCGTCACCATCACCTCAGTCTTTCCCCCGCCCCGCTCCAGACCGACAACTTTACCCTGCAAAGAGTTCATGCCCCCACCACATCCAAAGTCCAGGTTACAGTTTCCACTGAATCAAGTGCAAAGCAGACCCACCCTCACCAACTCTGGTGCTCAGAAATTGGAGTGGTCCTTATTCTTCTAGCACTTCAGTTTCTCTCAAGCAGATAAAAAAGTTTTACTTATCACAATATCCTTGGATTAATGTATCCTTGGATTAATGTATCCTCATAGCTATGACAGCCCCAATTCCTGGAAGTACAAAGTACATCCACTTCTGCTCCCGGTAGTACCACAGATTCGGTTTTTTTGTTTTTTAAAAAGCAGGATTTATTGAGAGGACAGAAATGCTCCCACAGTGGGAGGGAACCCGAGGGGATTGCCCCAGACTAGGTATTCTTAAGAGTCCTCTTGTCAAAATACACAAGAACTTGGAATAGACTTTTTAATGCATTGCTGGGCTTATTTGAAGAAACTACTAAGAATGCTCCTCCCCCATCCTGTTCCTCCCCTCAAAACAAAGACAGAAATAAAAAGATCAGTAAGCTAAAAAGCTGAGAGGAAAAGCAGGAAAGGAAAGTGAGTTAACGGGAAGGCAAACACAGAATAAGCCTTGGGTCCTTCAGCAGGGCGAGGTTAAGCCTGAGACCCTCACTAGACTCAGGGCCCACTAACTCTGCAGCAAAGGGAGCGAGAGCAATCAACAAGATCACTAACACGCCTCATTCCAGCAGGAGCAAACGAGAGCCATCTCGAGAGGAAAACATGTCCATTTCAGGCCCTTAGGACTCCAAAGGATTAAAAGGAGTAAAATGAGTTCACAATTTTAAAAAAATCAAAGTACAAGGGAAGAAGCTACTGTGAAAGAATAAATAGTAACTATCACAACCTTCAAGAATTTCAGATATTAAAATAAGTTACGGCTGGGCTCGGTGGCTCAGCCTATAATCCTGCGCTTTGGGAGGCTGAGGTGAGTGAATTGCCTGAGCCTGCGGGTTCGAGACCCGCCTGGGCAACTTGGCGAAACCTCATCTCTACAATAAATAAAAATATCAGCTGGGCGTGGTAGCGCGTGCCTGTAATTCCGGCTACTCGGAAGGCTAAGGCGGAAGGATTGCCGGAGCCCAGCAGGTCGAGGCTGCGGTGGCCAGGAGCAGCCACTGCACTCCAGTATGGGCCACAGAGTGAGACTCCGACTCAAAAAAAATAAAATAAAATAAGTTACAGAATAGATGCACTTAAAGATCTAAAAGATAAAATGAAAAAATTAAGCAAGGAACAAGAAACTAGAAATATGGGTAGGCAGATTGCAGAAAGAATCAAATAAAACTTTAAGAAAAATTTAACTTGTGAAGGAAAAACTACTCAAGGGATGGCTTAAATAGCAGCTTAGACAATGATAAAAAGCAAATTAATAAGTTGAAAGACTGATGGGAAGACATGATCCAGCCAGGCAGATCTGAGATCATGCCTGCAATCCCAGCACTCTGGGAGACAGAGGTGAGAGGACTGCCTGACCCCATGGGTTTGAGATCAGCCTAGGCAACTTGGCAAGACCTCATCTCTACAAAACTCAAAAAATTAGCTGGATGTGGTGGCATGTGCCTGTAGTTCCAGCTACTTGGAAGAATGAGGTGGCAGGATCGCCTAAGCCCAGCAGATCGAGGCTGCAGTAGCTGTGAATGTGCCCCTGCCCTCCAGCCTGGGCAACAGAGTGAGACTTCGACTTAAAAAATAAAAATAAAAAAAAAAATTCCAAAAAACAAAACTGTATCTAGACACATTGGAGTGAAACTTCAAAACATCCAAGAAAAAGAGAAGATTTGTAAAGCAACCAGAAAGAAAAGACAGAAAGGGCGGCTGATAAACTCAGAACAATAATGAAAGTCAATCGATGGGACCTTTCCAAAAGGTTAAGAAAAATTAGCTATCAATCTAGAACTGGGTACTGAGTCCAAGTAACTTTTCAGAACAAAGTTCTGAAATATTTCAGATAACCAGATATTTTCAGACAATCAAAAAATAATATCCTACAGGAAGAAAAGTAATTTCAGAGAGAAGACCGGCACTCCAAGAACAAAAAGTGAACAAAGAAACTGGCACCATGATGGTACACTTAAGTGTTCTGTCATGGCTAACTTTCAGGATAAAAAAAGATTGGAACTAAAATACTGGATAACCATGGCAAAGGGGAGGTGATCAAAGTTAAAGCCTTCTGAGGTCCTTGTACTGTATGCAAGGGAGAGGGGTCTCAATGCTGATTAACTTTAGACTTCGCTAACTTAAGTATACATTAAACTTTGAAGGATAATCTCTACAGAAAAAGGATGCATAACCTCCAAACCAAAAGAGTAAAAAAGGGGTATTTAAGAAAAGGACAAAACAACAAGTTTTAGACCTCAGTCAGTCTCTAATAAGGCAAGGAAGGAGTTATGAGGAGGTACGGGAAAGGACAAAAGGAACGCATGAAGTGTCCTGTCCACACCCATATCGGTCATCCTAGCCTAGCACAGGGACCTGCCTCTCTTCTCACTATTCACAGGTTCCTCCCAGATTCTGGAAGGTTACTGGGTGTGTATAATGTTGTGGTGGGATAGGAGAGAGGGTCTGATCTGCAATCTAAGCAAAAAGGAACTCTGAATAGCTTTTAACAGAGACTCAGCACACAAGGAAATAAATTAGAACTGCCTTTCTAATTGGGTATCTCCCAACCTTTCCAAAAGGCCCCAGCCTAGCGGGAACTCCACGTTATGACCTGGTGGCTTCCTGGGGCCACAGTAATGGGTTCACACTCCAAAGGTCTCAAATAATATCATGGATCTGAATAAGGATTGCTCCAGGGGCTGGTCCACCCATCTAAGCTTCACTTGCCAACTCCATCACAGAGATTATGGGTAGTGGGCAGAAAATAACTGTCAGCATCTCTGCATAGCTCTAATTAGTCAGCTTGACACCACATCTGAGGGCCCTGGTATCAGCATACCCTAATAGAGGACATGGTGACCCCCTCAGGTGCCTCGATGTTGTACCACACACACAGGTTGTTTCGGTTCTGAGCCACCAGCACATCGCTTCCTGGGACCCACTGTGCAAAGGAGCAAAAGTAGAGGACCACTGTCTTGGAGCAGCTTTCGATATCGTACAGATGCAGCTGAAGAAGGAAGGGCAGAGAACACACTCAGAAGGGCTGTGGGACTCGTTCCTGGTTTTGATCATTTCCCTGAAGGCAACATATGGGGTGCTACCCCTCCCAGGCATGTGCTGAATTTCAAAGCTCACTAAACTGCTTTATGCTGAGTTGGTAAGTCCTCACTCTGATCAAATAAGGGAACAACAAAAAGCAAAGCGCTACATCCAGGAATTTAAGTTAGGTGAAGGTCAGGCTTTTATTCTTGGAGTAACTCTGGGCCAGAGGTACCAGTTTGGATTACAAAAGTAAGGTCACTAAAAAATAAAAGGAGGCCGGGCTTGGTGGCTCAGCTTGTAATCCCAGCACTTTGGGAGACCAAGGAGAGTGAACTGCCTGAGCCCATGGGTTCGAGACCAACCCGGGCAACTTAGCAAGACGACTTTTCAACAATAAATCAAAAATTAGTGGGGCGTGGTACTGTGTGTCTGTAGTTCCGGCTACTTGGACGGCTGAGGCAGAAGGATCGCCAGAGCCCAGCAGGTCAATGCTGGGATGGCCGTGAACATGCCATTGCACTCCAGCCTAGACAACAGAGTGAGAATCCAACTCAAAAAAAAAAAAAAAAATCACCAGATGGTCTCTTAAACAATGAGGTTGAACTTGTTGGTGCCACTGTATTGGGATGAGGGGCTGGGGGAGGCTGTCCTCCACCAGATGCAGTGCTGTCAGGTCAGTGGGGCTGAAGAGCCCTGGAGCAGCGGGATGGGAGAAAGTCAGCTGGGCACAAGGAGAAGGAACACAGGGCCAAGGGACTTCACTTGTGAACAGTAAGAGAGACCTCAACTCCCAAACTCCCCTCTTGACTTTGGGGCCAACACAATACAATCTCCTCAAGGGTAATTTAGGAGGGGTTGTGACATTGGCTACAGAGTCACAATCCCTGGTAGCAGCTTATCTCACCCCCTCTGTGGGCCAGCCAATGCCTAAAGCCCTAGGAACCCTTCTCACATGAAATTTCCGGTCTCTGAAGAGGAGCTTGTGTCCAGTCTCATTAAGTTCCAGCCAATCCACACGGTTCTCATGACTGATGGTACCAATGTTGTAGCCACCAACCAGATCCACTGCAGAACAAAACAGACAGGGTTAAGAGAGATACTCACGGGCATAGTCTGTAAAACCTGGTCTTACAACGATATGCTGGCCTTTAAGAATGCTGTACCAGTCTAGGGCTTCACAAGGGAATGCAAATGGCCAATACAGGTAATTTTGCTAGAATGTCTAAGAAGCTAAGTGTCTTTTAGAATTGTAGGGGTTTTAACTCTGTTGCTAACTCAAAAGATCCAGGCCCATCAAGAAACGTGATTCTTCTCTGGGACTCGTGTACCTGCCTCAGAGCAGACCAGAAGTACCGAGCAAGTGGCTTCTGTTGTACAACTCACAGAATCGTCTGGAAGGCAGCAATGAGCATAGTAAGGATGCACCTGGTATGGCATACCATGACAGAAAGCAGATGAGTGGACCGACCTTGGTGAGTGCCTAGGGTGCAAAAGCACTGAAGGGTGACCAGCACGGGAAGCACCAGATAAAACAGAAGCCTCTCAACAGAGTTAGGCTGGACAGCAGAGAGAAGGAATATCTTAGTTTGGTCTGAACCTTGCAAGCGATATAAGAAAAAGTCGGGCTCGGTGGCTCAGCCTGTAATCTCGCACCTTTGGGAGGCTGAGGTGAGTGGATTGCCTAAGCCCACGGGTTCGAGACCCACCTGGGCAACTTGGTGAGACCTCATCTCTACAATAAATAAAAAATTAGCCAGGTGTGGTAGCACACACCTGTAGTTCCAGCTACTTGGAAGGCTGAGGTGGAAGGATTGCTGGAGCCCAGCTACCTGGAAGGCTGCGGTGGCCGGGAGCGGCCACTGCACTCCAGTCTGGGCGACAGAGTAAGACTCCAACTCAAAAAAAAAAAAGAAACGACCACAGTCAGAGCAGACCACCCAGGGCTGGCTGGGAAGTCTCAGGTCAAAGCCCATTTACAACTTTTACTGATATACATTACTAATAAGCAACATGCCTGCCTTTGCTATGTATGCTTAAGCTAAAGACCAAATGCCAGCTAAATTGGGAAGACCAATTTAAAAAAAGAATTTGACTATTTTTTTTGAGTCGGAGTCTCACTCTGTCGCCCAGGGTGGAGTGCAGTGATACGCTCATAGTCACCCCAGCATCAACCAGCCAGGCTCCTGCGATCCTTCCACATCAGCCTTCCAAGTAGCCAGAACTAAAGGCATGCGCTACCATGCCCAGCTAATTTTTCAATATGTTGTAGAGACAAGGTCTCGCTAAGTTGCCCAGGCTGGCCTCAAACCCGCGGGCTCAGGCAATTCACTCGCCTAGGCCTCCCATAGTGCTGGAATTACAGGTTGAGCCACCGAGCCCAGCCTAATAAAAGAATGTTCAATTTGGATAAATTGTTGGAAGAGATGTGGAGGGATGAAATTGGGCAATGGACAAGGGGAGGGAAAGGATGACTCTGAGGCGGGTGGTGGGTATGTATGCCTTCATTTTCTTTTTTTTCCAACTTTATACATATTATACATGTGTATATATTACATAGGGTCTTTTGTTGGCATGTGTGTTTTATAATATATCATTAAAAATATAAACGACTATATTAAAATAAACCAAGACCAAAAGAATACATATTTGAAAAAATATGAGAGGAAAAAAATTGGCGCAATAGGAAAAAGAACCAAGCCGGGCTTGGTGGCTCAGCCTGTAATCTCAGCACTTTGGAAGGCTGAGGTGAGTGGATTACCTGAGCCCGCGGGTTCGAGACCCGCCTGGGCAACTTGGTGAGACCTCATCTCTACAATAAAATTAAAAATTAGCCGGGTGTGGTAGCACGCACCTATAGTTCCAGCTACTTGGGAGGCTGAGGCAGAAGGATCGCCGGAGCCCGGCAGGTTGTCACTCAGTCTGGGTGACAGAGTGAGACTCCAACTAAAAAAAAAAAAACAACAAAAAAAAAACAAGAAAAAGAACCAAAAGACAAAAACTTTTTAAAAACTGAAATATTAGCCAGGCTCAGTGGCTCAGCCTGTAATCCCGCACCTTAGGAGGCAAAGGTGAGTGGATTGCCTGAGTCCACGGGTTCGAGATCCGCCCGGGCAACTTGATGAGACCTCATTTCTACAATAAATAAAAAAATTAGCCGGGCGTGGTAGCACGCGCCTGTAGTTCCAGCTACTTGGAAGGCTAATATGGAAGGATTGCCGGAGCCCAACAGGTCGAGGCTGCGGTGACTAGGAGTGGCCACTGCACTCCAGTCTGGGCGACAGAGTGAGACTCCAACTCAAAAAAATAAAAAATAAAATAAAATAAAATAACTGAAATATTGCTGGGCTCGGTAGCTTAGCCTGTAATCCCGCGCTTTGGGAGGGCAAGGTGAGTGAACTGCCTGAGCCTGCGGGTTCGAGACCCACCTGGGCAACTTGGCAAGACCTCATCTCTACAATAAGTCAAAAAAGTAGCGGGGCATGGTAGCACACGCCTGTAGTTCAGCTACTTGGAAGGCTGAGACAGAAGGTATGCCTGAGCCCAGCAGGTCGAGGCTGCAGTGGCCAGGAGCGGCCACTGCACTCCAGTCTGGGCAACAGAGTGAGACTCCAATTCAAAAAAACAAAC
>NW_007259499.1:57249-70488 GCF_000164805.1 Carlito syrichta
ACTCACCTCAGCCTCCCAAAGGTGCAGGATTACAGGCTGAGCCACCGAGCCCGGCAACAGACAAATTTTAAAAAGAAAAAAAAAGTGCCAGTGTTTCCACCTAATTGAAAGGCTGAGGCAGAAGGATCGCCTGAGCCCATCAGATTGATGCTGCAGTGGCAGTGAGCGTGCCACTGCACTCTAGCCTGGGTGACGAGAGAGACTCTGACTAAAAAAAAAAAAAAAAAAGTAATATGATAAAACCATGACTCGTTTGTTTTGTTTTGAGGCAGAGTCTCACTCTGTCATCCAGGCTGGAGTGCAGTGGCATGATCACAGCTCACTATAGCCTTGAACTCCTGGGCTCAGGCAAGCCTCCCTCCTCGGGTTCCCAAGTAGCTGGGAATAAAGGCTTCTGTCACCATGCCTGGCTAATTTTTTGTAGAAGCAAGGTCTCACTATGTTGCCCATGCTGGTCTTGAACTCTTGAGCTCAAGAAATCCTCCTTCCTCAGTCTCCCAAAGTGCTGGGATTACAGGCATGAGCCCATCGTGCTTTTTTTTTTAGTTGGAGTCTCACTCTGTCACCCAGGCTGGAGTGCAGTGGCACACTCATAGCCACCGAGGTATTGACCTGCTGGGTTCCGGCGATCCTTCTGCCTCAGACTTCCAAGTAGCTGGAACTATAGGCACGTGCTACCATTCCTGGCTTAGTTTTTGATATATTGTAGAGACGAGGTCTTGCTAAGTTCCCCGGGCTGGTCTCACACCTGCAGGCTCAAGGAATCCACTTGCCTTGGCCTCCCAAAGCGCTGGGATTACAGGCTGAGCCACCGAGCCCAGTCTAAAGCCATGTTTTAATGTTTGAATTGTAAGTAGAATTCTAGAGCTACAAGGACCCTACTCCTGTGAACCCTGAAATTATATACAAACTTATGTGTGTACAGTATGTATTTTTCTAAGAGAAGGTTTACAATTTTCATTAGATACTCAAAGAGGTTGATGACCAAAAAGTTTAAGAGAAGAACTCTGTCATTTTACATACATTGAAAATGAGACCTACAGAGTAAACTGACTTATCCAAAGTCTCACAACTCACTACTGCTGGAATCTTGGAACTCTTGGTCTACATTATTATTTCCATTGGTCTGTAGTCCCAGTTAATTGGGAAGCTGAGGTAGAAGGATTGCCTGAGCTCAGCAGGTTGCAGCTGCAGTGGCCATGAATGTGCCACCGCACCCTAGCTTGGGCAACAGAGTGAGGCTCCGACTCAAAAGTAAATAAATTAATAAAATAAAATAGATAGGCTGGGCTCCGGTGATCCTTCCGCCTCAACCTTCCAAGTAGCTGGAATTACAGGTGCAGGCTACCATGCCTGGCTCATTTTTTGATTGATTGTAGAGATAAGGTCTCACCAAGTTGCCCAGGTGGGTCTCGAACCCACGGGCTCAGGCAATCCACTCACCTCAGCCTCTCAAAGGCACAGGATTAGAGGCTGAGCCACCGAACCCAGCTTTTTTTTTTTTTTTTTTTTTTTGGTGGAGGCAGAATCTCACTATGTTGCTCAGGCTGTTCTCAAAACTTCTGGCCTCAAGTGATCCTCCTGCCTCAGCCTCCCAAAGTGCTGGGAATACAGGTGTAATCCCACATACTGTGCCTGGCCCGCACATTTGTATTTATATTTAGATATCTAGGTATAGACAAGCACATAGACTAAACATAACACTGTAAGAGTGGGGTTACATAGTTACCTGGTGCTTCTCAGATTCCTGGATTCCCCAGTGAATACAGTCCTCTGGTATGGAACTGTATGTATACATCTATTTTGTAATTAAAATCATGAGAGAGTCTTACTCACCTATGGCAATAGTCTTAATATCAACAAGATAGGCCAGTTTCTTATTATCCTCCATTCCTGGCTGATGCCTCTCATTAATACGAACGCTGAAACATGAAGGGTGAGGTAAGGCCAAATGGGTTGAGGTGGGTGGAATGTTTACTAAGGGCTCTGAAGTACCACATGGGATGCAGTTTTTATTTATTATCTATTTTTTTGAGTCAGGATCTCACTCTGCCCCCCAGGCTGGAGTGCAGTGACATAATCAGGGCTCAGTGCAACCTTGACCTTCTAGGTTCAAGCAATCCTCCCACCTCAACTGCCCAAGTAGCTGGGACTACAAGCACATGCCACCACGCCCAGCTAATTTTTTTGATTTTTTTGTAGAAATAAGGTCTCACTATGTTGCCCAAGGTGGTCTCGAACTCCTGGGCTCAAGCAATCCTCCCACCTCGGCCTCCCAAAGTGCTGGGATTAGAGGTATGAGCCACTGTACCCAGTCATGGGATGAAGTTTTTAGATTAATCCAAGGACACAGAATCTTCAAAAAGGAATCTTTCTGGGTTTTTGGGATTTAGAGAATCTCATGATATTACCTGATGAGGCGGGGGTTTGTGAATTCAGTGCGTACGGAACCCAAGGCCTCGTTGTTCCCATATTCCACCAGGGTTAGCTCTCCAGCATTGAAGATCATACACACCTGGTGGGAGCGGGCTGGTTACACAGTGGAAGGGCAGTGCAGAGAGGACAGGAAGGGGGTGCCGTCAGTTCCCAGTGGCGACCACTTGCCCGGCTCTCCTGCCTAGCTCACCCTTTCCTTTCTTCCTTGCCGTCTTCCCATCCCTTGCCACTTGCTATCTTTCTCGCCCAGAAGCCAGAAGGAGGCTTACCAGGAGGGGGACACGCTCTACTCACCTTCTCATTTTCAAAGAAATACTTCTCATTGCCGCCAGATCCCTGCCAGGCCACCTGTAATTAAGCAATATGCACAATTACCCAAGACAGTGCTGGGAAAATGACAGGGTGGGAGGCAGAGAGATCGTGTTTAGGGAGACTTTGGCACTGCACAAAAGAGGTGTTCTGTCAGAATTTGCTCTGGTCCCAGTGATTCTGAGAGATGATGCAAGACAGTTCAAATACGGTGATTCATACTCCAGGATTCTAAATCTCCTGGTCTCCCTCCCTGAAACCAGGTCCCCTACACCAATATGTTAGTGTGTCCCATGGAGATGCTACCCCCTGGGACTTTGGGTCCCCAGAATTAGCAAGCCAAGATGCCTCATTTCCCAGCCCCATGTTGGGCGCCTACCTCACTAAGGCGATTAGTGTTCAGGTCCCCCAGCAGCAGTGTGTCTGATGTGTGGGCCACCAAGTAGCGCTCCTTCCCCAGGATTTTCACCTCCTCCACCTCATAGCCATAGTGTGACTTGAGCACCACACGGGTTCCCGATGACAGGTTCTTCACAATCACCTTGATCAAGGACAAGTCTGAGACCCTCAGGCTTCCCCAGCACCGAAAGGGGTGAAAACATGTGCCCCTGCCCATCCCCACAATGCTCAACAAAGTTAATATTGTGTGTCCTCTCCTAGCCCAGAATACTGTTGACAATAATGATGGCTTACATTTACATGGAGCTTTACTATTTATGAAATGCTTTCCTATATTAGCTCCTGTGATGCTCATAAGACATAAGATTCTAAAAGTTCCTGTCTATCTATCCATCTGGAGATAGGGTCTCACTACGCTGCCCAGGCTGTTGGTCTCAAACTCCTAGCTCAAACAAACCTACTGCCTCAGCATTTCAAGTAGCTGGGACTATAGGCATGAGTCATTGTGTCTGGCTAACATTTTTTGGGAAGAAGTCTCACTCTGTCACCCAACCTGGAGTGCAGTGGTACACGCTTGCAGCCTTGACCTGCTAGGCTCAGGCAATCCTCCCACCTTAGCCTTCCAAATGAATTCGGCTAATTTTTTTATTTATTGTAGAGACGAGGTCTTGCCAAGTTGCCCAGGTTGCTCTCAAATCCCTGGACTCAGGCAATCCTCTCGCCTCAGTCTCCCAAAGTGCTAGAAGTACAGGTGTGAGCCATCACGCCTGGCTACATTTTTAAAAATACGTCTGTATCCTCTGCTATAATAATCTTGGTTGGCCAGGCTCGGTGGCTCAGCCTGTAATCCCAGCACTTTGGGAGGGCAAGGCGAGAGGATTGCCTGAGCCCGCGGGTTCAAGACCCGCCCGGGGAACTTGGCGAGACCTGTCTCTACAATAAATAGAAAATTAGCTGGGCGTGGTAGCGCATGCCTATAGTTCTAGTTACTTGGAAGGCTGAGGAGGAAGAATCGCCAGAGCCCAGCAGGTTGAGGCTGCAGTGGCCGGGAGCATGCCACTGCCCTCCAGCTTGGGTGACAGAGAGAGACTCCAACTCAAAAAAAAAAAATCTTCTTGGTTAAAGATCAATGTCTTACAGATAATTATCTGTGCACTCTCAATGTCTAATGTTGCTGACACAGTAGAGAACGAATAAATGCTTCTGGAGAAAAGAATGAAGAAACCAAGAACAATAAATGGAAGGAAAGAAGAACAGAGGTAGAGAGTAGAGAAAAGTGGGCTCCCACTGAGCAACACCATACACAGTAACCTCAGGGACCTCAAAACAACAGAATTCACTTTGGTAATCTTGTTTATCAAATTCCCCAGTTGACAATGTCTATGCAGGAAGGTGTGAACGGCAATCTCTGTACCCCATACGCCTGGCCTGGTACTTACAACTTTTCTTTTTTTTTTTTTTTGAGTTGGAGTCTCACTCTGTCGCCCAGACTAGAGTGCAGTGGCTGCTCCCGGCCACAGCAGCCTCGACCTGCTGGGCTCCGGCGATCCTTCCGCCTCAGCCTTCCACGTAGCTGGAACTATAGGTGCCCGCTACCATGCCCGGCTAATTTTTTGATTTATTGTAGAGATGAGGTCTCACCTGCCCAGGTGGGTCTCGAACCCGCAGGCTCAGCCAATCCACTCACCTCAGCCTCCCAAAGGCACAGGATTACAGGCTGAGCCACCGAGCATGGCAACTTTTCTTACAATAAAGCTGCAAGAACTATAGGAGGAAAATTGCCAGGCTGCCCTGACATAGTCTGCTCCCCAGAAGTGCTCTGCCAGAGGGGTGAAGGTTAAATTCGAGACTGTGCTTATGGCCAGAAGACCAGGAAGTGCTTCAAGAACGAAGGAGCCACTTAACCTCTGAGCACAGCAGGTGATCAGCTGCTTACCTGGCTAGGTCCTACATACGTCAACTCAAACTTGTTCTTGTAAATGCTCCTTCGGAGGCAGCAGTCAAACTGCTCTACCCCACCACAGAGTGTGCCCTGGAAGGGAAGGTGACAGCATAAAATGGTGACACACACAAAACACAGGCGTGAGGAGAGCACCTAGAGACATCCTCAAAACCTAGGCTGTAGAATCTAGAGAAGAGAGGGCAGCAAAAGGGTTGGCAGCTTTGGGAAGAACCAAAAGGGGAGAGGCTGCAGTCACAGGACCCAAGGGGACCACATGTCGATGGGATGTGGGAGAAATCTGTCCTCCCTATACAACCCTCTGTCCCTTTGGCCTCCAATAAAGTATGAACTTCTCTTCCCTGCCTTTAACACCAGATTCTTAGGTTTAAGGTCAAAAGAAAAGAAGAGATTCTCTAGTGTTAGGGGAGAGTGCTTTAGGATAAAGCAGGATGTTTTTCTAGTTTGGCCAAAGTCACCAATCCAAAAAGGGATTGCTAGTAACATACCACACAGAGCCGTGAGCCATCCCGCTTCCAGGCCAAGGCAGTGACAGTGTATAAGTTGGCGATCTCCTTGGGCTTTGCCTCTTCCCAGATGCTTCTTCGAGGGCTCCAGTTGAGCACCCTAAGTCTGAAATAAAGTAATAAAGTACATGGCTTTTAGAAGAGATGGAGGCTGAGCAAAGGAGTGAAGATGGCTGGCAGCTGAAGGAAATTCATCTTGCTGTATCAGGGAAGGAAGGAAATGAAAGAGAACAGACAAGCTAGGCAGGCCAGAAGGAGAGGTGCAAAGGAAGTAAGCTGAGAAAATCAAGGCAAAATGTGGGGTAAGCACAGAAAACAAAAGATGAGGGCAAGTGAGAAAATGAGCTCTTAGAAGTAAAGAAATGTAGAAAAGGAAGATAAACGGTAGGAGTCAGAGAAGAAACAAACAAACAGGAGGGAACACATAAGAATGAAGGGGACAGGAAGAGGACTGACAAAGCTGAGGATAAACACTTTCCAAAGAAGTGATGAGACTAGACTCTGGTTGTTTATCTGCTGTTCCACCATTCATTCATTCGCCAAACATTTGAGCAAACATTATGTGCTACATGCTAATCCAGGCACTGAAGGTACAAAGAGAATACCAAGTCCACTTCTCAAGAACTCTTCAATTTTACTAGTTTGATGCAAACAACTAACATGGATGTAAAGTGATAAACTCTAAGCCAGTGGGTCAAAAGGGGCAATGGGAACACAAAGAAAGTGGAGGTGAATTCTGCCATTGGATCCCTGGGAGAAGCACAAAGTAAGGGCTCCCCACTGTGTGGAACTGCCAGTGCACCAACGCATGGTGGGAGCAGGGAGAGGAATGTATATATATCACAAACTGGGCATCTCTTTCAACACACATTTGCCTCTGATCCTGTCTCTCCCAGGTTCAGAGTAGCTTGGCTAAGGCAGAGGGTGTTCGTGGGGAGAGCAGGCAATAGATAAGACTGGAAAGGGAACCCACCTGTCATAACTTCCCAGCACAACGGACTGGCCCCCAGGACTTGCCACAGCTGTGGTGAACTCCCGCTCCTGAGGGTCTCGGCTATAATCAAAGGTTTGTAGTGCATGGCCTTCCTTTCCATAGGCCACGATCCTTCGATCACAGCCTGCAGCCACGATGCTGTTGGCTGCCCATGCCAAGGCATAGGGTGGGCATGGGTGGTTCACCAACTTCCCCTAAGACAGAAACAGAGGGTTTCAGTCATTCTGAGGATGCCACCCAGAGATTCCTAATTCCTGGCACCTGATACACTCACCCTGACCATCCCACTCTGCAGAGATCCTTCTCCCCACATTCCCACCCTAATCTTTCTGCTTCATACTCACATACGCACATGCAACATACACACTTGTTGACTTTGTGCTCTAGAAAAACCTCAAAACACTTGTGTGTTAGAGATCTTTAATATGCACCTAGTACGCGGGTTCGAGACCCACCCGGGCAGCGAGACCTCATCTCTACAATAAATAAATAAATAATCAGCCGGGCGTGGTAGTGCATGTCTGTAATTCTGACTACTTGGAAGGCTGAGGCCGAAGGATCGCTGGAGCCCAGCAGGTCGAGGCTGCGGTGGCCGGGAGCGGCCACTGCACTCCAGTATGGGCGACAGAGTGAGACTCTAACTCAAAAAAAAAAAAAAATGCACCTAGTAAAGTCCCCTAAAGGAGAGGCCCTATGCATTAACCAACACTGTTTAGGCCCACAGAGAACACATTGCTCCCTTTTTCAGGAGCATTAAATTTAATTAACTACTACATGAGTCATTTTTTTTTCTTGAGTTGGAGTCTCACTCTGTTGCCCAGGCTGGAGTGCAAGGGCCACACTCACAGCCACCCCAGTATCGATCTACTGGGCTCCAGTGATCCTTCTGCCTTAGCCTTCCAAGGAGCCGGAACTACAGGTGTGCACTACCATGCCTGGCTAATTTTTTATTTTTACTGTACAGACAAGGTCTTGCCAAGTTGCCCAGGCTGGTCTTGAACCCACAGGCTCAAGCAATCCATTTGCTCTGGCCTCCCAAAGTGCTGGGATTACAGGCTGGGCCACTGAGCCCGGCATGAGTAATTCTTAATGTAAATGATTCAAACAATACAGAATCATATAAAGTAAAATAGGAAAGTTTCCTTTAATCCTCCATCTTTCCCTCTTGCCTGCCTTAGAGTAAACTGTTAACTCTTTTTTCTTTTTTTTTTTTTGAGTTGGAGTGCAGTGGCACTCAGACTGGAGTGCAGTGGCCGTTCCTGGTCATCGCAGCCTCAACCTGCTGGGCTCTGGCGATCCTTCCGCCTCAGCCTTCCGAGTAGCTGGAACTACAGGCGTGTGCTACCATGCTCAGCTAATTTTTTTTTAATTTATTGTAGAGATGAGGTCTCGCCAAGTTGCCCAGGCGGGTCTTGAAGCCGCGGGCTTAGGCAATCCGCTCACCTCGGCCTCCCAAAGCGCTGGCATTACAGGCTAAGCCACCGAGCCCGTCCTCTTTTTTCTTTCTATATATATATTTTTTTTACATAAGTGGGAATAACTTTCACTTTCCACCCCCCTCAGAGTGTTTGTCACAAGGTCCCATCCACCTGAGTCTCTCCTCCTTACAAACAGGAAGCCCCAGTCTCCTAAACACTAATCCTCTCTGTGACCACATCCAACTTCCTCTCCCTGAGGCCTTGCTCCTCCAGCCTCCTCCCTCAGGATGTCAGTCCAGATGTCTTAGATGTCCAGCCCCCTAGGAGGACTCCTGGGAGTTCCTCGTGCCCATTTAGTCTTACCTGTGACTCTCCAGAGCCTTCGTCATCAAAAAAATACCTAACAATGGTACCATCTGCATGACCAGAGAGAAGTCCTTTCCCAGAGCAACTAAAAAAGGGGAAAAGGAAGACAGGAGAGATACACAGGAAGAGATCACAGTATTCCACCTCACCACGAAAGCCCCGTTCTCTGTCAAACACAGCCCTGCCTGTGGCTCCTGCTACCAGCCCCACCCATCTTTCATACTGTGTCTCCCAATCCAGGCTACCCCTCAGTTTTTTCCCAGCATTTCCAAGTGCTTATGATACCTTATTCCTGACTCACTTTGTTGTCAGTGACACCACGTAAGACTCTGTCCCATAGATGGTAGACGATTTATTAGTTTTGGTGTTTGCTAAACGAACCTGGAAATGGGAGAATGGACACAAGTCTAGTTAGGCCACTTTGAATTTCACCCAGTCCCTAAGATAAAAGGAAACAAAACTGGCCCCATGCGTTTTCCCCTAGTACACAAATGACTCTCAGGAAGAAGATGAACCAAATTCCTCTGTCCAGAACCACCATGCCTCCCTACCATTTCTCCCACCTCTCCCATTTCCCCTGCCTCCTTTACCTTCCCTTCAGCCAGGCCAAAGATAATAATGTGCTCCGCTGGCCACTGCAGACAAGTGACGGCACTCTATGAGAGAAGGGATGAAAGGGACAACCCCACCCATGTGAGTCAGCATAGCTGGAACAAGCTGGACACCCACCACGTACCACTCCAATAAACAGGGAAGAAGAGGAGGGGACATGTGCGGCTCGAAGGGGGACAGCAGGTGACGAGGAGAGTCAGGTGTCACCACCTGGCAGTAGGCAACATCAGACTCAGATGTTGGAAAATGCAACTCCCGACTGGATTTATAAGCAGATACACTGATACACGCTTGCTCATCCTAAGCTCCCAGGGACTGGTCTGAACTTTGAACTTTACCGTCTGGTTGAACTTGTTGCAGATAACCTTCTTGTCACCCCTGTCAAACAAAAGGAGGGAACCCTATTAACCACCACTCCACAAGCAAATTGCCAAAAATAAAGCCAAAGGAAGGAAAGAAAAGAGCAGATCCCTTCCCCGCCCCACTAGTGTTTCCGACCGCTCTGCGGGAGCCCCAAAAGGTGTCCGAAGGGACCCTGAGTAGCTACGTTAACAGCAGCGACACAAGGACACTTTGAGCTGCCCAGGAGCTCACAGGGCCTCCCATCGACCCCACTGGCTCCTCCAGGGACAGGACTGCAGAACAGGCGGGCAGGCAGAGGCGGGGGCAGCACCAGAAGGCTCTGGGCAGTCTCTGCCTACTGGCCCCAGCTCGGCTCCTCTACCTCCCTCTGCCCCCTGCCCAGTGAGGCATTTTTCGCGCCTTCGCCTTCTTTTGAGGGCCATCCCTTCTCCCGTCTCTATCCTCACCAGTCTTCTCCAATCTTGTAGACATAGATGATGTTGTCAGTCTGTCCTATGGCAATTTTAGTGGAGTCAGGAGAAAAAGCCATGCCCTTTACCATATAGCTCTTCCTGCCATACTAGGAGTTAGAAGGAAAAAGAAGTCATGAGGACACGTGAAAAAGAAAAGGTGCATGTATGCTCTACAGGCCTGAGGGGTTTCCACTGATAAAAGGTGGGGTAGTATGTCGTATGCCCAGGGCTAGGAGGCTGGCTGGGCGTCCCAGGCTCGTAAGGTCCCAGTGACAGGTAAAGGCATGCACGAACCCTTTCTTCACCTTCATGTCCGCTGGTTTGGTAGGGAATTTATCCCTCCGTTCTCCGTGTTCATCATACAGCAATACCACTCGGTCCACCGTACAGACAGCAAATTTGGCGTTGTTCTGGGACCAAGCCATGCAGGTCACCTTTGCAGCTGCATCCTGCAGAGCCAAAGGGGTAAAAATAAACCCAGGTGCTGGTCGCAAGTGCCGAAAGCATCTCCAGTTCCACTAACTTTAGTGTGACTTGGGCCGACTTTCTTGCTGCCACAGCCCTGGTCTCCAAGACCATGAGACCCTGGACTGTGATGACTATGTGCTTCTGGAGGGCCCACAGCACGACCGCATTGAGAGGTGCTAATGGACTGCATCACTGAACCCCACAGTGGCCTCCTCGGTCCTATGTCCCAGGTCTGCTGCTGAAACACATTCGATTGGTCTGACAAGTCTTGGCCTTCAGCCATTCATTCAATTAGTATTTTTCGAGCTAGGCTTGGTGGCTCAGCCTGTAATCCCACGCCTTTGGGAGGCTGAGGTGAGTGGATTGCCTGCGCCTGCGGGTTCGAGACCCGCCTGGGCAGCGAGACCTCATCGCTACAATAAATCAAAAAATCGGCTGGGCATGGTAGCACATGCCTGTAATTCCGGCTACTCAGAAGGCCGAGGTGGAAGGATTGCCGGAGCCCAGTAGGCGAGGCTGCGGTGGCCAGGAGTGGCCACTGCACTCCAGTCTGGGTGACCGAGTAAGACTCCAACTCAAAAAAAAAAAAAAAAAATTTTTTTCGAGCATCCTACTGAGAAAGGCACTTGGCTGGGGGCTGAAAGACGAAGAGCAAAACACAGATCCTGCCTCTGAATCTAATAAGATGGTGCAAAGAAGAAAGAGTCCCATGAGAAAAATACATACAAAATGCGGAAACAGTTTAGAGAAGCTTGGGAGAATTTTATGCTTAAATGACCAAAATCAGACATTGGAAAATGAATGCAGTTGAGTGGGAAATTATCTGAGATGGAAGGAATGGCCTGAGCAAAGGCAAGTTCTGGTTAAGAAGCAGCGATTTAAGCCCGGCACAGTGGCTCACCCCTGTAATCCCAGCACTTCGGGAGGCAGAGGCAAGAGGATTGCCTGAGTTCAGAGGTTCAAGACCAGCCTCAGCAATTTGGTGAGATCTGGTCTCTACAATAAATTAAAAAATTAGCCGGGCATGGTGGAATACACCTGTGGTTCCAGCTACTTGGGAGGTTGAGGTGGAAGGATCACCTGAGCTCAGCAGGTCCAAGCTGCGGTGGCCATGAGCATGCCACTGCACTCCAGCCTGGGTGACAGAGTGAGACTCGGATTAAAAAAAAAGTAGTGATTTAGTTTATCTGAAACTACTTTGAAAACAGTGGCATGAGGGAGGTCAGGTAAGAAAAGCAGACTGGGGCCAGGTTGGGAAGGGTTTTGAAGACAGGCAAGGAACCTGGGCTTATTTGGCAGGAAAGAGAGAGGCAGTGAAAGTTCTGGAATAGGGAATACAATAATTATAGAGCTGAGACTGAAGATGAGCAATGACACTTTTTCCCTTCTTTGCAGAAGCCCAAGTTAGAAGACATCATTTCCTAGAGAACTCTTCTTACCAGAGCTGCCCCTTCCAACATTACCTGTGGTCCTCTCTGGTTTTGCTACCATTAACTTCCTTGAAACAGGAAGACTAGCTTCTGCTCCAATTAAGTATTTGGACACTACACTTCTGGCTTAAAACATTAACTTTTTACTCCAAACCCACCTGTCACCAGAGTCTGAAGGAAAAAGGCTCTTTTCTCTCAAATCCTCCAACCCCCACCCCCTGCCCCACCCTCTATCACATCAGCTTAAAAGAACTGAGCTCCCCACCAGCCTCTGCAGATCAGCAAGCTTCAGCTCTGCCCTGTCCTGGGCATTCGGCCCTCCCTGCATCATGATGTCATCTTGAGAGACTGAAGGAGGATTTCTCTTCCAATTTCTCCATTAGGACAAGGGAATCTTTAAATTACAGATGCAGGAGGCAGCTTGCTGGGTTGAGCACAACTCTCTTTTGTTCTAATTTCCTTCTGTTGTCCAAATGCCACATCCTCTGTGACTTCCAAAACCAATTAACCCCTCTTTTTCTACAACGTGCACCTCCCTGAGGATTAAATGAGGCAGAGAATGGAATCACAGCTAGCCTGCAACAAGCAATTGCCACAGATCAGGCATTTCAGTAAGTGCTTGACATGGACAATCACAGCACTGAGGCACACGCTGTTACTATCTCCTTTTGCAGATGGTGAACAGAAGCACAGAAAGGCTCATAATTTGCCCAACTCTGCGGACAGCTTATAAGTGGCAGAACCAAGATTTAAATCCATGTTGCCATAAAACACATCCCCACCTTCTTTATGCACATCATCCTGATACACATCACGCACAGGCTTTTTTACCCCTTTGAGTTGGGTCTCACTGTCACCCAGGCTGGAGTGCAGTGGCACACTCATGGCCACCACAGCCTCCACCTCCTTGAGTTCAGGCGATCCTTCTGCCTCAGCCTCCCAAGTAGCTGGGACCACAAGTGCATTCCACCATGCCCAGCAATTTTTTGATTTGTTGGGAAAAGGTCTCACTATGTTGCCAAGGCTGGTCTCCCGAGCTCCAGTGATCCTCCTGTTTCAGCCTCCCAAAGTGCTGGGATGACAGGCATGAGCCTCTGTGCCTGGCCCCCATGCATGATTTTGCAACTCCAGGTATTAAGAGAAACTGTTGATCCAAGGACTTGAACAGATTGTCAAAATATTAACTTATCATATCAAGTTAAAGAGAAACCGCATTTTTATTCTTTTTTTTTTTTTATTGAGAAGACAGAAAAGCTCCGGTGGGGGGGGATGGCCTCTTGTTTTTAATGAGTCAGGGGTCTCACTGTGTTGCCCAGGCTGAGGATAGCGGCACAATCACGCTCTCGGCAGCCTCGACCAACCCAGCTCAGGCGATCCCGCCTCAGTCTCCGTGCAGCTGGACCGAAGGCGCGCACCACCACGTCCGACTAAGTTTCAGCCTTTTTCTGCAGACGCGAGGTCTCGCTACGTGGGCCCTGCTGGTCTCGACCTCCCGGGCTCACGCGATCCTCCCGCCCCGGCCTCCC
>NW_007259499.1:71298-74809 GCF_000164805.1 Carlito syrichta
GACGGAAGTGACCCCAGACAGGCGGCAGAACTTGCTGGGGGTCGCGAGACCGCTCGCGACGGCTACCAGGGACAGCAGTGTCGGTGTCTGCCGGGTGCAGACTGCGCCCGGTGCTGGTCATGCGCGAAGTCGTGCCATCTCAGGAGCGCCTTTCGGGGCTGGCGCCGTGGCCAGTCTCGTTTCATACAGCAGGAGACTCGGGATCAGAGCGGTCACTTGCCCAAACCAACACGTGCAGTCAAGGGCAGAGCCGGCATCCAGCCCCGACCTGGGAGCTTGAAACCCCTCTGACAGTCCTTCCCAGCTCCTAGCTCACTCTCCCTGCCGTGCCACCGTGCCCTGTGACACTTCCATCCCGAGAAATGGAGATATTTCTAGAGCCGGAGAGATGAGTGTTTGGAACTCGCGGCCAGGGAAGGGTAAGGTGCTTCCAACCCGGGTAATGGCGGATTAAAGACTCTGCTTCCGCGGTTCAGGTCCGAGGGCAGACCAGAACTTGGCTCACCTGGTGGGTGAATCTTGTGATACCTGGGATTGGAGCTCGGTTTGGTAGAAGAGCTATTGACTTCTTGATCTTCGCTTGGATTGGGGTTCCTTTCTGGATCTTTGATCCGGGTTCTTCTCATATACCAGAGAGATTGAAATGCAGAAAAGGAGTTCCTCGTAAGCCTTCTCCAGAATGATCCGAGGTTGGGAAGACCGGTAACCCTCCGGAAAGGTAGCACAGGCTTCCAGGTGGATTCTAGGGCCAGAATCCTTCCCCCACAGTGGCTGCAAATGTCAACAGGTATTTTCCTCATGGCCACAACCCCACCTCGGAAATTAGGAAAGGGTAGAGGACACCCCTATTTTCACCGGAAACAAGTAGGCCCCAGAGCCCAAGTTATAACTCTTGGCAGGGGAGTCCCAACCCCTCAGTCTTATTTCCAGAATCCTCTTCTGGATATGGTGGCAGAGCATAAACAAAACTCATTTACACCTCACGACTACCATTGACTTTGACCGACCAGATGGGCAGACAGAGATGAAAACGGAAAGCAAGGAGAGGAGGAACAGACTCGGGGCGCATGGGAGAGGCGCATGTGGCACCAAGGGATCCCCTCGTGCAGCTGCCCTGTCGCTCTTCCCCAAGACACCCCTCAGAGCTCTTTTGACCGCGAGCCCCGAGTCAGTGGAGGAGTTAGAAGAATAAATGGTGAGGAGCTGGGCATCAGGTAAGCAGTGATGGTAGAGAGGCTACTGGCCCTCTCAGGGACCTCACTGAGTTTCCATCAGTGCGGGAAGATGTCAGATCTCTCCTCTTTTCCCCCTTCTCACCCAACAAGGGAAAATAAACTAGGGCTCTAGTTTTCTGCAGCCCTTCTTCTCGGTCCCTCCCCGCCTGTTCCAGGCTGGAGAGTGGAAGCAAACACCTCACAGTGAGAGTCTGCTCCTGCCGAGTTGGTGGAGGTGCGCGTTGGTGGAGGTGCGCGGGGCCCCAGGAGAGTCAGGAAAGCAACAGGATGGGGACTGTCTTCGGCATACTCCGCGGCATACCATACAGTCAGCTCCAGTTAGTCCAAGAACCTTTATTGGAAAAATGTCCAAGGGCAAGCTTGCCAGCAGCCGGTGCTGCCGGGCCAGGGGGAGCACCTGGGGCTCCATGGAAGACATTGGAGTAGTGTGGCTCAGCGGCCGCCTCCGGCTCAGACCTTCCTTTCACTTGCCAGGGAAGGGAAGTGCCCACGGAAACACCCCCTCACTGAGGCCCAGAGGCAAGATGCAGGGGGCCGCTGGGGGTGCTGAGAGTCCTGATACAGGCGAAATGGGGCCCCCATTTGGGACCTAATGTGATAGGGTGGAACAGGTGACTCCTGGCCCTGGGGAGGGTGGATATCCCACCTGCTGTTCACTCCCCAGGTCCAGGGCACTAACCTACCTTCTGGCTCTGCTCACAGTGGAGAGAGGATGGGTACCAGGCCTGAGACTGTGGGAGTGGGTCACCCCCTTAGGCTGTCCCCAACCCCATCCCCATCCCCAGGCTGTCAGTGCTTCTCTTCTGCTTCTGTTTCTTCACTCAAACGTCGATAGTGTTGATGGATGGTGACTTCTTCTGTGAACGAAAAGGGCCCACGTCTTGAATTTCAGGAAGGTAAGTGCCACCTGTCGCTGCTCCTGCTGCGCCCACCCCGGCCTTCCCTTCTCAGTCTTTTCCTGCCCCCCCACCCCATGGCCTTCTTGATTTCCCTGGATGCCCCACAGTGACAGAATCACCCTTCCCGCCTTCCCGCCCTCACCGGCCCCCACGTCACCTGTCTTGTCCCCACCGGCCTTCCCTGAGGACTCTGTTCCGGCCCCTTTCCCTTCTCTTTGGGGTTGTTGTTGGAGTCGTTGTCCTTGATGATGTCATACTGACGGCAGAACAGCCCAATTACAGCTGAAACACAACACAATCTGAGCCTTTGCCTTAACCTTCCCCCTCAGCCTTGAAGAGTAATGAGATGCCCACACAACTTCTAGAAAACCCAAGAAGTCCAGAATTCCTAGCGCCCATGCAGTCCTCTGGGCTCCCTTTCTTCAAGCTTCTGCTCCTCCCTCCTCAGCAAGGCATCTCCCCACCTCATTCCTCTCACCCTTTCTCCTGACAACCTTCCCCATCTCCCACCTCCACTGAGTGCCCCTCCCCGAGTCTGTGGTCGAGTCTGGCTGCGTGCTCACCAGCCCACATGAGCAACACCACCACGATGATGACCACTTCCCCGGTCTGCAGTGGCCGCTCTCCATCCAGACCCTCCACTGTGATGTCACCTGAGAAAGGCGAGGATAGCCAGGGGTTATGAGGAGCAGCCAGAGAGCCGCATCTACAGCCGCATCTATGCAGATACGAGCAGGACCCAGACGCGGGGTTATCAGAGTTTAGCAGACCCATCTCGGTGCTGCCCCTCTCTGGGAGGAAGCCATTGGAGGATAGGGGGCCAGGAAGCAGGCTGGCTGCAGGAGGGTACTCACTGGTGCAGGCTGCAGCTGGAATGAGACGGAGGTGGAGACCGGAAGCGGACAAGCCCTTCCCCATGGGAGTCCACGCCAGCCTGTCGACAGTCCCCTGCCCGGCTGCTTCCCCTCCCTCTCCGGGCAGGGCCATGCACTAAACCCCCCTCCTGTGCGTCTCCCTGGACTGTGGCCAGCGGAATCCAGAAAAGCCAGGAGAGCGCGGGAATTCAGCAGCGCAGACCTCACCTGGGCTCGAGCTGTTTGAGGGCAGCCGGTCAGAGCCCTTGAGCGTCCGGAAGTGCACGCGGGGCCCCGGGGGGCTCTCTCCGCGGAGGCCGATGCTGCGGACCTGCACCGTGTAGTCGCTGTCTTCGGCCAGGCCCCACAGGGCGCAGGCCCGCGTGGTGGTGTTCACCTCCCGGATCACACGCTGCCCGGGGCCGTTCTGCCGCTGTGGGAACAGGAGAGCACGGCCTCGCTGGCACTCCTGGCCGGGGAGCACGTCGCCTCCCGGCCGCCCCCACCCCAGCCCCGTGCCGGG
>NW_007259499.1:75553-80479 GCF_000164805.1 Carlito syrichta
CCGGCTTCACCCTCACCCTCGCCGGCGGATGCGTCAGCCTTCGGGCCTCCCCATCCAGGCCCGGTGCAGGCGCCGCGCTCCCGCGCTCCCTTCCCCCTTCGGCAGGGACTTACGGGGCGTTCTCTGCGCGGGGGTTCGGGCGGACGGGGGGCTGTCGGACCGGCGGCAGGGGACGCGCGGCGAGGGCCCCGGCGCTCCCCGCGCTGCCGGGCGGCTTTGGAGACGCGAGGAGCGGGCGTGAGGTCCCTGAGGCGGCGTTGGAGGGCCTTCAGGCCAGGGGCGCTTACGCACGGGCGCCGCGGCCACCCGCGGTCACGTTCGTCCGAAAATGATCTCACGCTGTGGCAGCCAAAGCCCCGGCGAGAGCCTGGCTGCGAGCCCCAGCGTGTGCAGCCGTGTGATCCCCAGCGGCAGCCCAGCTTTTCTGCCGTCTGCCCATCGTCTGGAAGAACGAGGGAGCAGTGTCGGTGCGGGCTTCCCGGTGCTGACGTGTCCAATGGGAGGCTGCATGTGAAAAGTGTGGTGTTCGTATAAGTCGGTGCTGGCCGCGGCACTGGGGGCAGTCTTTGGTTCCTAGTTCTCAGTGCGGTATTTCTATTTGTGTTTCTATTTCTATTTTTTTCTCCTTTTTTGAATCGGAGTCTCACTCTGTCGCCCAGGCTGGAATGCAATGGCATGCTCGCGGCCACCGCAGCCTCCACCTGCCGGGCTGCCACGATCCTTCCGCCTCAGCCTTCCAAGTAGCTGGAACTACAGGTTCACACCACTACACCTAGCTAATTGTTTTTGATTTATTGTAGAGACAAGCTCTCCTTAAGTTGCCAGGCCAGTCTCAAACCCCTGGGCTCAGGCAGTCCTCTCACCTCAGCTTCCCAAAGTGCTGGAGTGACAGGCGTGAGCCACTATGCTCAGCTGGTGTTTCTATTTCTGTGGCATTTCCTTTTAATATCTCGTGCACACCTGCACCCAGAAGCCTCTATTGCCTTCCTTTCTGAGGGACCATTGGGTCAGGAAGACTGCTGAGCATGTGACCAAGCCAGGCCAGGTCCTCTAACTTCTGTTGACCTGGGACCCTGACCTCTGGCCTCCTGAGGCATCCTGGTCCTTTCGCTGCCCTGGGTGTTGTCCTGCCTGCCAGGCCCCAGGTATTCCCAAGGAGAGGGCAAGGGTGATGAGCCTCAGATCCTCCTCTTCCAGGCAGAGGTGGCCAGAGTCAGGTGCCTGCAGAGGGGCCTGGGAGCTCACCGGGTTCCCAGAGGGCCACCGGTGACCAGCAGGAGCAGTGTGGGCAGCACTGCAGGGGTGCTGCCCGTGCTGGACTCCATCCAGGGGCAGTCATCGCCATGGTTCCACTAAGGCCCTATCAGCAGGAGGCCAGCCCTGGACCAGAGGGTTCATGTGACTGGAAGGGCCGCAGGACCAGTGTCCACAGTGCGAGACCATGCTGAGTGCAAGACAGTTTTGACATGTCATCAAGACCCCAGGGCCCGACAAGTGGGAGGCGAGACCCCACTCCACAGTGGCCCTTCCCGCGATTCCTGAGCATGCTCATGGGGACTCTCCCTACCCCTCCCACCTCTGCCGCCCCTTGTCCCTCCCACCTTCCACCTGAGCGTTTTTCCCCAGTAAGCCCACGACACCCAGTGCAGACCGTTCCTGGTGTGGTGTGTGTGGTTTGGTATGGATGGGGTTGTGGGGGCGGGTACGTGCATGCATGTGTGCATGTGTGTGAGTCCAGCGTGGTGCCGCTGCCACTCCTGCCTCCAGCCTGGTCCCCTCCTCTTAGCTGTTGGGGTACGAGGCAGCCGTGCCAATCATGGAGACATCAAGCCTGCTGACCCAAGGCCTGGACAAAGCAGATGCTGAGGAAATCATCTCGGGCCGATGTGACACCGAGGTCTTCCAGGAGGAGGGGCCAGCCATGCCCACGTACCAGGTGACCAGACCCCTCCTCAACCCCTGCCTGCCTGGCCTGTGGCTCCTGGTTCTGGAAGCCCCGAGAGTCCCCCATCCATGTCCTCCTTGGCTTCTGAGTTCTGCTGTCCCCTGCAGCAACTCTACATCAACTCAGTGCTGACCACTGTGGTGCAAGTGGCTAGGAAGGTTCAGGAAGTGCTGAGGGCATGCCCACGCTCACCCGTGCCCATGGTTCCCTTTCTCCACTTGCTGCTCTGTTCTCTTTCCGCCCAACCATCCCTGTGGACCCTTATTGCCATCTCAGTTATCGGTCATAGTGCTGACAGCTATTACCTGCCCAGCACTTTATGAGGACAACAGACGTTCACTGCACTTCAAGAGAACCTGGGAAGTCGCAGTGGCCTCTGGCTTTTTTTCTCCCTTGAGAAAACAAAGACCTAGCACAATTAACAGCAGCTTGCTTAAATACCCCTAGCTGCTAATTGCTGGATGATGCTGCTTTTGTTACTCACTTTATTTAGATGGCAAAGCTGCTTTCAGTGGAATAAGTAAGGGTTTGAATAAGTAGCTAAGCCAGAGATGGAAGTCAAGCTGAAGTGTCTTCTTGCAGCCAGTGTTGCTTGCTACGCTGTGGTGCCTGTGTTCTGTTCTGTTCTGTTCTGTGTGAAGGTAGATTGAGGCATCTCTCCGATTCCTCTTCCATTGTTGGCAAAGGAGAGATATGCTTCCTGGCCTGGGCTGGGCCCTGGCAACCTGGGCGCTTTCCTTCCTCAGGAGCCAGACTGGGGTCTAGTGGTGCTGAGCGGAGGGGGCCCCTCCAGCTGGATGGCATTCCTCTTGTTGTGAGCACCCTGGTCCCAGCTCCTCCTTCCAGCTTCTGGGGTGCTCCTGGGGACCCTGCACTGGGCCTGAGCTCCAGGTCTGTCTCTCCTCCCACAGCTAGTCCCCCCCCCCCAGGGAGCCCCACTTCTTTGGAGCCTCTGTGATCAGCATCTCTGCCACCCACGCATCTCCCGTGAATCATCTCCAAGTGGCAGCTCCAGGTGCCAGATTCTCTGTATGACGGGGCTAAGGGAACAACCGCCCGGCCTCTGCCCTGGGAGCTGGAAATCAGAGAAGCATTCCTTCACTGTCGTTGTTTCTTCACACCCTGCCCCTTTGACAGGTCTCTTTTTACCAGTTGACGAGGGGTCTCCGGCAGAAGCCCCTTTACACCTACCTCATTGTGGGAGGAGCAGATAAACCAGGGTGGCCTATGAATATTTTGGCCTGAATAGTGCATTTCGGAAATGGAATTTGAGTTCCCTTAGATAGAGACTGTGTCCAGTTTGTCTTGGTCCCCACCATGCCTTATTGCCTTACTCTTGGCACACGTCACATACCTTTTTTTCTCTTTTTTTGAGTTGGAGTCTCACTCCGTCGCCCAGGTTGGAGTACAGTGGCACACTCATAGCCACCACAAACTCAATCTGCTGGTCTCAGGTGATCCTTCAACCTCAGCCTTCCAAGTAGCTGGAACCACAGGTGTGCACCACCATGCCCGGCTAATTTTTCTTGATTTATTTTAGAGACAGTGTCTCGCCGTGTTGCCCAGGTTGTTCTCAAACCCCTGGACTCAGGCAGTCTTGCCTCGACCTCCCAAAGGGCTGGTTTGGCAGGCGTGAGCCACCGTGCCTGGTGTCGCATATCTTATGTTGCCTGACTGGTCCTTGTAGGTATTTGAGTTTTTCAAGTCCCTGGAACGTCTATCATGGTACCCACCAAACAGTGGGTGCTCATTCAATGATAGTTTCTTCTCCATTCCCTTCCCCTTCACGCAGCCTGCCCTGATGAGCCATAGGCTTCCACTTCCCCGCAGTGCAGCTGCCTCTGAGTCCCTCCTCAGGTCTCTGGTGGCCTTGAGGGAGGGGACAGGAGATAATGCTCTGCATGGGATCGAGGAGCTGAAAGTCTGTGCTTCCTGCTGAAGCTCAGCGGGAGACCTCTGTCTGTTCCCTCTTATGGAAGCCTGCCCTCACCCCCATCCTGCCCCGACGTTCTCACACAGCAGGCGTGTGTCCTGGGGTCCTCCCATTGTGCTGCCTTGCTGTCTCCTCTCCTGGGTGGCTACTGAGAAGAAAAGGGTAACTGTCACTGGCCTTTCGGTGAGACTCTCTGTGAGTGGAAGATGGGTTGAGCGGATCAATTTTAGGTGGATGAAGTGGGTGGGGATGGAATGGCATGGAAGATGGAACAGTGAGGTGGGTGCTAGAAGACAGAGAACTTTCAGTTTTAGTTTCACTAATTTAGATACAGTTGCATGAATGTGAGAAGCAGGGAAATGGGTCCTATCTCGGAATAACTGTACCAAATAAATCCATCAACGGCCCAGCTGAGTGGGCTAGCCCAGGAGTCAGCGAATGACACTGGCAGGCCAACCCAGCCGGCTGTTGTTTGTAGATATGCTTTACCTGCCCAGCTCGGTGGCTCAGCCTGTAATCCCGCGCCTTGGGAGGCTGAGGTGAGTGAATTGCCTGAGCCTGCGGGTTTGAGACCCGCCTGGGCAACTTGGTGAGACCTCATTTCTACAATAAAACAAAAAATTAGCCAGGTGTGGTAGCGCGCACCTGTAGTTCCAGCTACTTGGAAGGCTGAGGCGGAAGGATCGCCGGAGCCCAGCAGGTCAAGGCTGCGGTGGCCGGGAGCGGCCACTGCACTCCAGTCTGGGTGAAAGAGTGAGACTCCAACTCAAAAAAAAAAAGGCTTTACCGGACCCAGCATGTGTGTTGGCACACCATGGCCTCTTAGGTGCTATAGCTGCAGGGCTGAGCGACTGGACAGACATCACAGGGTCCCAGAGGCTAACTAAAGTATTTGCTCTCTGGCTCTTTAAAGAGAAACCTGGCCCTAGACAAGTCCCTTGCTACTTAAAGGGTGGCCTCTGCACCTGCAGTGTCAGCAGCCCCTTGTTCAGAATGCAGACTCTCAGATCCCCCCAGATCTGCCGAGCATTCCGAGTTCTGGGTTCTT
>NW_007259499.1:80499-82288 GCF_000164805.1 Carlito syrichta
CCTGCTGGGCTCCAGCGATCCTTCCGCCTCAGCCTTCTAAGTAGCTGGAATTACAGGCGCACACCACCACTCCTGGCTAATTTTTGTGATTTATTGTAGAAATGAGGTCTCACCAATTTGCCCAGGCAGGTCTCGAACCACGGGCTCAGGCAATCCACTCACCTCAGCCTCCCAAAACGTGGGATTACAGCCTGAGGCACCGAGCCTGGCTCTGGGTTCTTTCTGAGGGACTCTTTGCACCTCCAGGTTCTAGGCTTGTGGTTCAATTCATGTGAAGGTGTAAGTGAGCACCTGAACAAGATTCTCAGGCCATGGGAGAGGCACTGAGCTCCCTGACCCCAGATTCCCTCTCAGCTCAGTAGCTCTCTGTCTCTGCGGGTTCACTGGGCAGACAGCATATGTTTACCAGGTCATATGCTTACCAGGTCGGGTGTGGAAGGGGGCACTCAGGAGAACAGGACATTGGCTTCAGGGAGCGTACAATTCAGTTCAATTGTTTTTAAAACTTTCCCATGTATAATACTTCCTTGGGGAATGTGTTAAAAATGCAACACCCTTGGGGAACTTGTTAACAACATGGGCCCTCCCCCTCAAATTTGGATCTGGGAGACCCTAAGAGGCCTATAGGACTCTGCATTTTGAGCATGCATTCTAGGGGATTCTGACACATATGGGGCTCAGAGCAACCCCCTCAGATTGTTCCTCTCCCTGCCGGCAGGCTCCTTTTGTGGCAGGCCAGATGGACCACTGTCTGGAGAGCGGGGCGTCTTCCTGGTTGATTTCAGTCCAGTGAGCATGACCAGGTGAGCTTACAGTGATGGCCAGCCAGCCGGGAGGCTGGAAGGGAGCACGTAAAGGTCTGTAGCACAGCCACAGGGAGAGGTCAGTTGTGGATGGTCTCATTCACCAAATCTGACTGTTGAAGTAAATACGAGCATCCTAAGCTGATGAAGGTTTTGTTGGTGGTGTTATGGGTCAGCTAGGCTTGATTGTTCTCTTATTTCAGAAAGGATTAAAGGCAACTTCCAAAAGATACATACAGCACAAGGTAGCATACATTCAAAACAGGGAAGAGAGCCGGGCTCAGTGGCTCAGCCTGTAATCCCGTGCCTTTGGAAGGCTAAGGTGAGTGGATTGCCTGAGCCCGCGGGTTTGAGACCCGCCTGGTCAACTTGGCGAGACCTCATCTCTACAATAAATAAAAAATCAGCCGGGCGTGGTAGCGCGCACCTGTAATTCCAGCTACTTGGAAGGCTGAGGCGGAAGGATCATCTGAGCCCAGTTGGTCGAGGCTGCGGTGGCTGGGAGTGGCCACTGCACTCCAGTCTGGGCGACAGAGTGAGACTCCAACTCAAAAAAAAAAAAAAAAAAAAACTCAGGGAAAAGGGTCAGGCTCAGTGGCTCAGCCTATAATCCCAGCACTTTGGGACGCCAAGGTGAGTGGATTGCCTGAGCCCGCGGGTTCAAGATCAGCCCAGGCAACTTGGTGAGATCTCATCTCTACAATAAATGAAAAAATTAGCCGGACGTGGTAGTGCGTGCCTGTAGTTCTGGCTCCTTGGATGGCTGAGGTGGAAGGATCATTGGAGCCCAGCAGGTCGACACCGGGGTGGCCATGAGTGTGCCACTGCACTCCAGCCTGGGCGACGGAGTGAGACTCCAACTTAAAAAAAAAAAAAAGGCCGGGCTTGGTGTCTCAGCCTGTAATCCCGCGCCTTTGGGAGGCTGAGGTGAGTGGATTGCCTGAGCCCGCGGTTTCGAGACCCGCCTGGGCAACTTGGCGAGAACC
>NW_007259499.1:82308-88467 GCF_000164805.1 Carlito syrichta
TGAGGCGGAAGGATCGCCAGAACCCAGCAGGTCGAGGCTGCGGTGGCCGGGAGCAGCCACTAACCTCCAGTCTGGGCAACAGAGTGAAACTCCAACTGAAAAAAAAAAAAAAATAGAAAAAAAACAGGGAAGAGGCAACATAAGCAAAGGCTGGAGGTTAAGACAGGGTCAGGAAAATGCATGCATCAAAGATCGGTGCTTTCAGTTGGGACAGCCCAAATGTCTTTTCCGTGCTGGTAGCCAGAGTCAGGTGGCCCTGCTCCTCTGTTCAACTCCCTTATTTGAGTACCCATAGTCTCCCATCGTTCCAGCACCTCTCTGCTCCCCTCCAAGTTAATCAAATGTCCCATCCTGTCCCCTTCCCTGAGAGCCCTTCATCACCAAATCACCTTCCTCTTATCCTCTACCGAGTGACTGCTTTGATCTCAGAGAAAGTCAGCATGCTGAACCAGTGGTGCTCAGACCTGGCTCTGTGCATGAGCTACATGGGGAGTGTTCAAAAAACCGGGAAGAAAGAGGATTCTCAGCCCCTTGTGTGTGAGGTCTGACGGTAGGTTTGAAGGAAGGCCCTGAAACGACTGTTTTTTGAAAGCATCCCCGGAGATTCTGATGCACAGCAAGCTTGGGGAACTCTGCTAAATGAACCGCTGGAGCGGAGGTGCCCTGGCACTGGGGGGTTCCAGCAAAGGCAGGTGAGCCTGAGCAGCTTCTTGTGATCAGTGTGGTTTTGGGGGGAACGAGCGGGTCCCTTCTGAGGGACTTGTCCACTCCCAGATTCCAGGCTTTGGTGTAACTAATGCGAAGCTGTAAAT
Organism: Carlito syrichta; assembly: GCF_000164805.1. Classification (NCBI taxonomy): domain Eukaryota; kingdom Metazoa; phylum Chordata; class Mammalia; order Primates; family Tarsiidae; genus Carlito; species Carlito syrichta. Next base: position 83,121 of record NW_007259499.1, read on the forward strand.
GAGCCTGAATACTCCTGACCCCATCGCATTCACAGATAACTCTCCTTCACCGGAAACGTATCAGTTGCCTCGGATGCTAATTTCAGGCCTGTGACTAAGTGAAATGAGGAACTCCAAATGGCGGAGGCGTGGGCTCTTCCAGCTGTTCCTTGAATCAGTGGCTCCCAAACTTGGCTGGTTTTCAGAGTCGTCTGGAAAGCTTCTTAAAAATACAGATTTTGAAGCTGGGCTCGGTGGCTCAGCCTGTAATCCCGTGCCTTTGGGAGGCTAGGTGAGTGAATTGCCTGAGGCCATGGGTTCGAGACCTGCCTAGACAACTTGGCGAGACCTCATCTCTACAACAAATCAAAAAATTAGCCGGGCGTGGTAGCGCACGCCTGTAGTTCCAGCTATTTGGAAGGCTGAGGCGGAAGGATAGCCAGAGCCCAGCAGGTTGAAGCTGCGGTGGCCGGGAGTGGCCACTGCACTCCAATCTGGGCGACAGAGTGAGACTCCAACTCAAAAAAAAAAAAAAAAAAGATGTGGGAAAAGCAGGAAGCTTCTGTGCTCAACCCTGCTTTGGGGTGGGGCCTGCCTGTTCTCCTCTCCTGGGAACTACTTGCTGCTTCCTCAGGGCTCTGCTTAATTTTTTTTTTTTTTTTGGTAGGAGTCTCACTTTGTTGTCCAGCCTGGAGTGCAGGGGCACACTCACGGCCACCACCACCTCAACCTGCTTGCTTGGGCGATCCTTCTGCCTCAGCCTCCCAAGTAGCTGGAACCACAGGCATGTGCCACCACGCCTGGCTAATTTTTTGATCTATTGTAGAGATAGGGTCTCACCAAGTTGCCCAGGCTGGTCTTGAACCTCAGTACTTAGGGAATCCTCTCGCCTCTACCTCCCAAAGTGCTGAGATGACAGGTGTGAGCCACTGCGCTTGGACAGCTTTTAGGTTTTATTACTTCCTGTTTAAATTCCAGAGGCATTGTATGTCAGCTAAAACGTTACACATCAGCTCTTATTTTCTTTTTGTTTTTTTTTTTTGAGTTGGAATCTCACTATGTCACTCAGACAATGGCCGCTCCCAGCCACCGCAGCCTCGACCTGCTGAGCTCCGGTGATCCTTCCGCCTCAACCTTCCAAGTAGCTGGAACTACAGGCGTGCGCTACCACACCCAGCTATTTTTGATTTATAGTGAAGATGAGGTCTCGCCAAGTTGCCCAGGCAGGTCTCGAACCCAGGCTCAGGCAATCCACTCACCTCGGCCTCCCAAAGTGCTGGGATTACAGGCTGAGCCACCGAGCCCGGCCAGCTCTCATTCTCTAATTTATGTTTTCACCTTCAGATATTTCATTTTCATTCTGACCCTGTCTCTCAAATCAACAATCGCCAGCACCTTGGTGACCAGGGCAGCATCTGTTTTAAGGAGCTCTTTTCTTCTGTATTGAATTGCCATTGTTATGTCTCATTCTGTATTCTATATATTTAAATTTTTCATATGGGCTTTAAAAACTGGTGACATGTAGTTCCGACTACTTGGAATGCTAAAGTGGATGGAGCCCAGCAGATCATTGCTGGGGTGGCCATGAGTGTGCCACTGCACTCCAACCTGGGCGATGGAGTGAGACTCCAACTCAAAAGAAAAAACAAGGGAGGCAGGCTGAACACAGTGGCTCATGCCTGCAATCCTAGCACTTTGGGAGACCGAGGCAGGAGGATTGCCTGAGCCCAGTGTTCCTCACAGCACACCAAATGTGTGCCCAGGGCCACTCACTCGGGGTCTCTGGGTCTTCTCTCCTCTCCCAGTTTTTCCTGGGAGTCAAGGCCTCCTCAGTCGGAAGGTCTCAGTGGGTCCTCCTGGATGAAGGGGGGACGCCCACCAAGATCCTGCCGGAAACTCTGTTACTCGCTGCCCACAAGACTGTGGCCCACAGCACCGTGGCATCCCTGGAGTAGGGCGGATGCAGACAAGAGAGGGCCTGGGTCTAGTGTGGGCGCAAGTGGGAGGGCAGGTTCACTCAGGGCTGGCTGGCAGCAGCAAGATTGCTGCCCACCACTTCCCCCCTGGAAAGGAGCTGGCTGGTGTTGCCATGGCTCCCGCCAGCAGCCCCAAGTCCGGCGTGTTTCCAGTGGGTCCCGGACTGCGAGGCCCAGACCTCACCCTGAGCCTGCCTGGGCCTCCAGAGCTAGCCTGGCACAGGTGTCCTTGACCTGGGGAATGGCTGAGACTCTGCAGGCGGGTCTCATCCTGCCATGGGCTGTGGACCAGGGTCTCCTGCTTTACCTCCAGGCCTCCTCCTCCCAGCGCTCAGTTCTCCCAGTGCCCAATACTCCTCCTCCTCCTGGTGCTCTCGGAGCCCTCGTGTCTCTTTCCGCTCCTTGGTTTCCACCCACTGGAGCCATTGCCGCCCCTCCCAAATGCTACCTGGCTCTACCTCTGTGCCTCCACCAGAGACCGGCAGAACTTAGGTGTAAGGGAACTGCCCTCCATCCCAGGGATACCCAGACCCTTTGAGGGAGCATCAGGCCCTCCCTAGGAGCTGGTGGCTTTTCTCCAGATGGCCTTCTGGAAATCTTGCGCATGTTTGTTTTTTGTTTTTGAGTTGGAGTCTCACTCTGTCACCCAGGCTGGAGTGTAGTGGAACACTCAAAACCACCCCAATGTTGACCTGCTGGGCTCTGGCAATCCTTCCACCTCAGCCTTCCAAGTAGCCGGAACTGCTGGCATGCGCTACCATGCCCGGCTAATTTTTTTATTTATTGTATTGACGAAGTCTCAACAAGTTGCCCGGGCTAGTCTTGAACCTGCAGGCTCAGGCAATCCACTTGCCTGGGCCTCCCAAAGTGCTGAGATGACAGGCTGAGCCATCGAGCCCAGCCATCTTGCACATGTTTGCAGTGACTTGCAGCCCAGAGCCGTAAGATCACTGCCCTGATGAAGCAAGTCAGCACCAGGTGTGTGGACACATGTCTAGAGGGCCTGTGGCCTGGCTGGGGACACCCTCAGAGCCGCAACTCCGCGAGACATGTTAACCTGGAAGTGGCGACGGGCTGCGTTTGGTGAATGGTGGTGGGCTTCCTGCTCGCCCTTGCTCTTGCCCATGCCGCTTGGCCTCTCTTGCTGGAGTCCTGTGTCCTGACCTCTGGCCCATGCTTGGCCTGAGGAAGAGGCACCGCGTGTGCTGGTTGGCTAGCAGATACTTGGGGTCGTTGCTGTCAGGGACAGGATGGTGTGGGGGGACCGCGCCCAGACCCTGTCCCTGACCCTTCTTGTTCCCAATCAGTTGGCTGCCCTCCCCACCGTGGGGGTTCCTCTTGTCCCTCCTGCCCCATCTAAGCAGGAATCTTGGTCGAATGCTTCTTCCTTTGACCCCAACTTGGCCCTGGGTCCCCCAGCTCCCACTCACGCTGAGCTGTAGCCCCCACATGGGTGCAGGGTGAGGAGGAACCCGTGCCCCTTCTATCCCAGCCCCTTGACACCCCTGAGCCTAGAACCTTCCTTTCCCCTAAAGCCCGCCACTCCTCGCTGCTTGTCCTTGCACTTCCCAGATTTCTGAGATGTCCGTGGTTTCCTCATTAGTGATCACAATGACATGGGATCTTGCCGGAAGACTGAGCTTGCCAGGCGGGTTGGAGGAGGATAGGACCTGGGGAGGCTGTGCAAGTGCTGGTGTGCAGGGGTGGGGATCAGGATGCTGGAGCAGGGGCAGGGAAGGCACGTAGTCTAGAGAAGGGAGTCGGGGTGCACAGTGAGGGTGGAAGCTCTGGGATCCCCCCGAGCCTGGCTCCAGCCACCGGCCTGCCATGTCGTCTCAGGCGAATACTTAGCTTCTGAGCCTTGACTCTTCGCCTGCAGGATGAGGGCTGCATCAGAGGACGTCGGCCGCCTCCAGCCCTCACGCCTGTGCCCAGAGCGTCCTCAGGGTGGGACGCAGCCATCTTCTTCTTCAGCCTGAGGGCCCCCAGATCTCCTTCTCCCAGGAGGACTTCCTGACATCCATCATGCCGTCCCTCACAGAAGTTGGCACAGTGGTCTTCGTCTTCACCCTGGATGGCGAGAGGCAAGATGGGAGCGGTGGATGCAGGGACAGAGGCAGGAGAGTGACTCACGGTGCCGGCTCAGAGGTTGGTGCCAGCTCAGAGGTTGGGGCCGGCGAGCATCCTGACTGGACACCTACAGAACAGGAGGAATGCCTGCGCAGCCGTTATCGGCTCTGTGCCCTCCACTTCTAGACGACCCCATGGAAGTACAGATGCTGGTGGAGCAGGAGAAAGAGACTGGCCATTCCAGGCCCTGGCACACAGCTCTGTGGGGCGGCCCCTGCTGGCAAGGGCCCAGCCCCATGCGGGGACCCTGTGGCTGCTTCAACCAGGCCTTCCTGGACAACCCCCTTGCTGCTCTCTCCCTCTTCTGACCCCCTGAGCAAGCTCTTTCCCACCAGCACAAGCATCACGTGGCCACTGCTCTTCAAGTGTGAAGGGAACTTCATTCACATATGGGGAGCCAGAAGATCGTATGGGTCCCCGAGGGGTGCAGTGCCAGAATTCAGAAAGCCCATGGCCGGAGGGTAGGAGGTTGGAGGGCTGTCGCCCAGCAAAGCTGGCGGCAGGTTCTCGGGTTACCAGGTCAGTTTCTGGGTTGAGCTCTCTAGGAGTGCAGGAAAGGCCACTCTTCCCTTTGGGACAGTGAGTTATCTATACCACAGGCATCATCATTATCCAGAAGGCTTTACACAGCCGTGGAGGCCTGCCTGATTGACAGCCCAGGTGCACTGAGGACCCCCGGCCGCAAAGTGAGTCCAGGCAGCTGAGGCCCTTCTGTCTTCCGTCTTTGCTGTTTGGTACGGCCAAAGAATTCTGTGCAGTCGTGGAAGAAGAAAAAAATGGCATGTTTATGTGAAGTACTCACAGCTAACCTGGAAATATCATGGTTCATCTGTCCATTTCCCACTATGCCGTTTGGCCTTTTCTAACATATGCAAGAGTTAAACTCTGAAGCACATCAAGAATGTTTTCTTTCACTTGGTTATAAGTTACTAGATATTGCTTGGGTAAAAAATGATATAAGTATATTCACTCCTTATTTGATTTAGAATTATGTAGTTTAGTGTTTAGACATAAGGTTTTTTAGAAGCACAAGTTTATAGTAAGTTCATTATGAATTCATTAAAAGTTCTAACACTTATCTAGAGTTATGTAGGTGATTTATAACACTGTTTTCACAGACTTAGGATGAAGGTTAATGGTTAAGGTTTTCACTTAATTCTATAGTTAAATTTTTTTTTTTTGAGTTGGAGTCTCTGTCGCCTAGACTGGAGTGCAGTGGCTGCTCCCGGCCACCGCAGCCTCAACCTGCTGGGCTCCGGCGA
>NW_007259499.1:89228-96098 GCF_000164805.1 Carlito syrichta
CCACTGCACTCCAGTCTGGATGACAGAGTGAGACTCCAACTCAAAAAAAAAAAAAAGAGAAAATATATATTGGCCATTTGAGTTTTTCCTTTTTTTTTAAATTAATTTTTTTTTTTTGAGTTGGAAGTCTCACACCATTGCCCAGGCTAGAGTGTAGTGGCACGCCCACGGTCACCCCAGCGGTGTCCTGCTGGGCTCAGGTGATCCTTCCAAGTAGCTGAAACTACTCACCCGCACTACCACACCCAGCTAATTTTTGATTTATTGTAGAGATGAGGTCTTGCCAAGTTGCCTGGGTAGGTCTCGAACCCGCGGGCTCAAGCGATCCACTCACCTCAGCCTCCCAAAGTGCTGGGATTACAGACTGAGCCACCGAGCCCGGCCAAGTTTTTCCTTTATATACTACTTCTTCATGTCTTGGGGGTATGGCCCCATTCTTTTCTTGGCGGCATTTTTTTCTTACTGATCTGTAAGAAAGGCTGTGTAGTGCAAGCATAGTTGCCTTTTTTTGTTGTTCTATATTTTTTCCCAGGTAGTTATTTTCTTTTATTTCTATGTTTTTGATGTAGAGACACTTTATTTTTATTTTTATTTTTTTGAGTCGGAGTCTCACTCTGTCACCCAGACAGGAGTGCAGTGGCCGCTCTCGGCCACCGCAGCCTTGACCTGCTGGGCTCCAGCGATCCTTCCACCTCAGCCTTCTGAGTAGCTGGAATTACAGGCGTGCGCTACCACACCTGGCTAATTTTTTGATTTTATTGTAGAGATGAGGTCTCGCCTGCCCAGGCAGGTCTCGAACCCGCGGGCTCGGGCAATCCACTCACCTCAGCCTCCCAAAGGCGTGGGATTACAGGCTGAGCCAACCGAGCCCGGCCAAGTTTTTCCTTTATATACTACTTCTTCATGTCTTGGGGGTATGGCCACCCATTCTTTTCTTGGCGGCATTTTTTTTCTTACTGATTTGTAAGAAAGGCTGTGTAGTGCAAGCATAGTAGCCCTTTTTAGTTGTTCTGTATTTTTTCCCAGCTAGTTATTTTCTTTTATTTCTGTGTTTTTGATGTAGAGACACTTTATTTAAATTTTACACAGTCAAATCTATCAATCTTTTCCTTTGAGGTTTTTTATTTTGCTTGATGCTGGTTTTATCTCTCTAAATGCAGTAAAATTATTTGAAATACAGAGGCTTCCACTAGGGCCTATCAGTCTTTAGTTGTAGAACTATCCTTGTTGTAAATTGTTCCACATTTTTCTTTTGAAAAAATTCAAACCTACAGAAAAATTACGAGAATGGCTCAAGGAACACCCACCTGCTTTCCCCCAGATCACCAGTCATTAACATTTGGTCATGTCTGCTCCATCTCTGTCTTCCCTGAATCATCTGAAAGACAACTGGATGTATCATGACACTTCACATGACTTGGTCTGTCATGTGTCCCCTAAGAACAAGCTACAATATAATATCCACTCAGGACAATGGCAGCCAATACAATGTTATTATCTAATATCCACACCATGTTCGTATTTCCCCAATCACCTGGACTGTGTCTGTCCTGGATCCAGGTTCCCAAGGAGAATGCACTGCAGACAGTTATCAGGCCCCTTGGTTTCCTTTATTTCAGATAAGTTCCTCCATGTTTTGTTTTGTTTTTTTTTTCTTTTTCTCTTTCACGACACTGATTATGGATTTACCCAATTGTTTCTTCGTTGTGCTTAGGTTAAATTTTTTTCAGGAGTGCAGCCTGGGGGAGGGCATGCCCTTACCAGTATCACATCGGGAGGCACCCAGTGTCAGTCCATCCCTATACTGGTGACGCTATGTTTGGTCATTCGGCTGACATGGTGTTTGGTAGGTTTCTCGGTGTCCTGTTCCTCAGCAATCCTTTCACCTGATGGTTTTGGCCTCCACTGACAATTCTTGGTTGAATCAGTTATTACTATGGTGGCTTTTAGGTGGGGATTTCTACCCCTTCCCTCGTTATTTAGTAGTTGACATTCTTCTGTAAAGAAAAACTTCCTCTTCTCTCCTCACCCCATCTATCCTTGTTGTTTGTTTAGTATCAGTATGGGCTCAGGAATATTTTTGTTGTTAAATGTGCTTTTAATCCATTCCTATAATTCTTTTTTTTTTAAGATTACAAACTATAGTTTGTTTAGAAAGTAAATTTGAGAAAGAAAGAGGAGATTCACCTCCCCAAGGCAGGGGAGGGAACCATAGCTCAAAGAGCACATAGCCACACCATAGCTTAGCAAGGAAATGGCCACAATGGCTCGGCAATGGCCCTTTATTCATTTTAATGCTCAAAAAATGGGAGCTCATTGAACCTGGCTCCTGTGTCCTCATGACATATTCACATCAGATAGGAACACTCTTTGTCGTATTTCTTTTTGCAAATAAAAAAAAAAGAAAGAGAAATCTCCCTCTTCTGCAAAAGGTAGCAAACCTTTTGCATCTTGCATTTTTGCATAAGAGGACATTCTGAAAATCACTTCAGTGCAGTTTACAGATCTCTTATTCGCCATATTTTTTCTTTTTTTGAGTCAGAGTTTCACTCTGTTGCCCTGGCTAGAATGCAGTGGCACGGTCACAGTCACCCTAGCGATGATCTGCTGGGCTCCAGAGATCCTTCTGCTTCAGCCTTCCAAGTAGCTGGAACTACAGGCGTGCGCTACTACGCCCTGCTAATTTTTTTTTGATTTATTGTAGATATGAGGTCTTGCCAAGTTGCCTGGGTGGGTCTCAAACCCACAGACTCAGGCAATCCACTCGCCTCAGCCTCCCAAAGTGCTGGGATTACAGGCTGAGCCACTGAGCCTGGCCTCATTTTTTTATTTATTGTAGAGATGAGGTCTCGCCAAGTTGCCCAGGTGGGTCTCGAACCCGCTGGCTCAGGCAATCCACTCTCCTTGGCCTCCCAAAGTGCTAGGATGACAGGCTGAGCCACCAAGCCCGGCCCGCCATTATTTTAATTTGTGTGTGTGTACACACACCGTGATTTGCCTAGGCAGTCTCCTATGTAGGAGCAAGAAAACCCTGTCCCTCGCTTACCTGTACTTTTTCCCTGTCCAATCCGTAAGTCAACCATTCTTCCAAGGAGCCCCGGTTCTTGTTAGCAGGTTCTAGTACTGGAAACCTCGGTGCCAGGTCTGTTCACTGCTGCCTCTGAGCCCAACAGTAGAAAGAACAAGGGTGTGTGTGTATGTATTTCTAGATCTTCCCACTCATCTTCCCCTTTCCCCTCGGGAGTAGTGCTGACTTCCAGCATCATCCATGTTTATTCAGCCTCACTCCCTCCCATCCCACCTCCACTCATGTACACTCTTATACTTTGACAAATGTCCTGAAAACCACCCTATCTGGTTTATAGAGTCTTCCTTATTATTTTTTCCATTGTATTTCCACACACAATGGTTTACTCAGGCAATCTCCCATGTAGGGCATTTAGGTTGTCAACATTTTGCTATTACCAATAATGATGTAATGAATGTGCATGTATTATTATTATTTTTGAGTTGAATTCTCCCTCTGTTGCCCAGGTTGGAGTGCAGTGGCACGCTGCTCATAGCCACCACAGTCTCAACCTGCTGGGCTCAGGCGATTCTTCCAAGTAGCTGGAACAACAGGCACATACCACCATACCTGGCTAGTTGTTTTTTTTTAATTTGTGTAGAGATGACGTCTCACCAGGTTGCCCAGGGTGGTCTCAAACCCCTGGACTCAGGCAGTCCTCTTGCCTCAGCCTCCACAAGTGCTGGGATGAACCACCACACCTGACTTTTTTTTCCCCCAACATATAGATCTTGAATTTATTAGGAGTTTATTTTTGTGTATGGGTTAAGACATGAACCCAATTTTTATATTTTTCCAAGTGGTTATCCAGTCCCAGTATAATTTTTTTTTTTTTTTTGAGTTGGAGTCTCACTGTGTCGCCCAGACTGGAGTGCAGTGGCCGCTCCCGGCCACTGCAGCCTTGACCTGCTGGGCTCCGGCGATCCTTTCGCCTCAGCCTTCCAAGTAGCCGGAATTACAGGCACGCACTACCACGCCCGGCTGATTTTTTGATTTATTGTAGAGATGAGGTCTCGCTGCCCAGGCGGGTCTTGAACCCGCGGGCTCAGGCAATCCACTCACCTAAGCCTCCCAAAGGCGCAGGATTACAGACTGAGCCACCGAGCCCGGCTCCATATGTTTTAATTAGAGAGGTTTCATAGTATATTTACTATCCAATAGTCCTCCTCCATTATTATTCTTTCTAAAGATTTTCCTGGCTATAATTTCTGGCTGATTTTTCCATATGAACTTTATTTATTTATTTATTTATTTATTTATTTTGAGTTGGAGTTTCACTCTGTCGCCCAGACTGGAGTGCAGTGGCCGCTCCCGGCCACTGCAGCCTCTACCCACTGGGCTCCGGCGATCCTTCCGCCTCAACCTTCCGAGTAGCTGGAATTACAGGCGCGCACTACCATGCCCGGCTGATTTTTGATTTATTGTAGAGATGAGGTCTCGCCAAGTTGCCCAGGCAGGTCTCAAACCCGCAGGCTCAGGCAGTCTACTCACCTCAGCCTCCCAAAGGCGCGGGGTTACAGGCTGAGCCACCGAGCCTGGCTCCATATGAACTTTAAAATGAACATGTCAGCTGGGTGTGATGTCTCATGCCTGGAATCCCAGTGCTTTGGGAGGCCAAGGTGGGAGGATTGCTTGAGTCCAGGAGTTTGAGACAAGCCCAGGCAACATAGCGAGAGCCCATCTCTACAAAAATAATAAAAAAGGAGGCCAATAGCCAGGTGTTGATGGTGTGCACTTGTAGTTCCAGCTACTTGGAAGGCTGAGGCAGAAGGATCACCTAAGCCTAGCAGGTCGAGGCTGTGGTGGCCATGAGCATGCCGCTGCACTGCAGCCTGGGCGACAAGAGTGAGACTCCAGCTCAAAGAAAAAAAAAGAGTCTGGGTGTGGTGGCTCACACCTATAATCCCAGGCATGGTGGTGCACTCTCGTGGTTCTAACTACTTGGAAGGATGAGGCGGAAGGATTGTCTGAACCCAGCAAGTAGAGGCTGCAGTGGCCGTGAGCGTGCCACTGCACTCCAGCCTGGGCAACAGAGTGAGACTCCAATTCAAAATAGTAACAACGAAGGTGTCTAACTCCAAATTATAATAGTTTAAATTTAAAATAGTTTGTGTTGATAATATTCATGATATAGATGGTTAGTGGTATACATGGTTAGTGATGGAACCCAGAGTTAATTGATCTCTCTCCCACAGTGCAGTCTAGCATGTGGCCTATGGCATCAGTTGTATACTTGCTGATCAGCTTCATGCTAATTGGCCAGGTTTCTGTTCTTACACTAGGTGTCCCGGTCACTCACTTGTGACATGTTTTCATAGACCCTCTTCCAGGAGTTTATATGACCAGCTACTTCTGGAGTTCAGAACAAGGAGGTAAAAAGCAGAAGTACGACTAGGACCAAGGAATCCTCTTAACACTGTCCCTGGGCCTCTGTTGCCCTGAATGTGTGCCAATAGTTGTTGTAAGTGGCACAAGACGGAGAGGACATAAGGGCCAAGGACAGGTGGCAGTTATCCTTTACAGTCCTACGAGTCCGCACAGCGCTTTAGTTTCAACATGCTTTCACGTGCATTCTCTTGTCCGTCCAGGAGATGGTTGTGGTAGAGTAGGAAATGCCCTCATCATTAATTGGAAGAACTGAATTTAGGTCCTGATTCTGCGTCTCAGTATCGAATGATGCCGAATGCTCACAGCCTCCCAGGGGATGGATGGAGATTTTACATGCATACACACACACACACACACACACACACACAGCAGCCTGGGCGACAGAGTGAGACTCTGACTCAAAAAAAAAGCAAAACTTTGCTTTTGCTCCCGGAGCGCCAGACAGGGTATCAAAGCCTCAGAGTCATCCCACTAAACCGGCAGGGGTTGTTGTGCCCGTTTCTTGGCCCCTGACACTGACCTTATCCCGCACCCCTGCAGCCCCCGTATCCACACGCAGGCACGTGCACACGCACACATGCACTCCAGTCCCACACGGACACACAGACGAGGAGGGGGAAGAGGGAAGACATGGTGTCCCTAGCACGGGCCACCCTGAAGAGGGCAGTCCCAGCTGGACAAGACAGAATCCTGTCCCATGTGAGACCACAGGTGAGGACTGCAGTCCTGCCTTATTGCCTTGAAAGTGGCAATAAGGTAGGCTGAGAGTAGAGAGAGATCTTCAGCCTGACCAGAAAACCCATTCATCCTCCAAAACCCAGTCCAAAGACCCCTTCTCCCTCTTTCCTGACTCTCCTCCTAGGCAGAAGAGAAGCCCCTTTCCTGTCCCCCGGAAATTTCCTTGTCACATCTCTGTGACCACTGGCCGGCCATGTCTCCCTCATGGATGGGGAGGTCTTTGCGGGGGGAATGTCGCTGAGCTTTGTAAACCCAAAACCAGCGACAGAGTGTTTAGTAAATGTTTGATGACTGGCCAGCAGGGGGCCGGGCACCTGCTCCTTCTCCTGTGCAACCTGGACATGGCTGAGATGGGAGCAACCTGGATGTCGTCCAACAGTGGCTGAGAAAAGATCTCCTGCTGGAGGCTCTCGCGGCATCGCACCTGGGACTTCCCGGAGAACCACTGTGGGAGAAGTGGGGAGGCCAGGGGAACCAAGAATGGATCGAGGGAGAAGACAGGGTGGGGAAGGGCAGGGTTGGAGAGCTGGAGAGAATGCATCCCCGCAGGCCACCTGTAGCCCACGGTCCCCAGGTGTAAGGAAAACCGGGCTGGAGGGCTCGGTGGCGGGCCCAGAGCGGCCCAGGTAAACTGGAGAACAGCGGCAAAAGGGTCAGAGGTTAGCCGTGCCACACCA
>NW_007259499.1:97288-97828 GCF_000164805.1 Carlito syrichta
CCAACATGGTGAGACCTCATCTCTACAATAAATCAAAAGTTAGCCAGGTGTGGTAGCGTGCGCCTGTAGTTCTGGCTACTTGGAAGGCTGAAGCGGAAGGATGGTCAGAGCCCAGCAGGTCGACGCTGGGGTGGCCATAAGGGTGCCACTGCACTCCTGCCTGGGTGAAGGAGTGAGACTCCAACTCAAAGTAAAATAAAATGAGATAAAATAAAAATGCAGTTCCTCAGTCCCACTAGCCACGTTTTAGGGGCCACCAAAGGACTGGTTCCTTCCACGTTGGGTTGCCAGATTTAGCAAATAAAAATACAGGGCATCCCCCTTGAGCCTAGACAACAGAGCAAGACACTGTCTCAATAAATAAATAAACAGAGCCGGGCTCGGTGGCTCAGCCTGTAATCCTGCGCCTCAAAAAAAAAGCAAAACTTTGCTTTCGCTCCCGGAGCGCCAGACAGGGTATCAAAGCCTCAGAGTCATCCCAGTAAACCCCAGGCTCCTTGAGGGCAGAGGTGGCATCTTCTGCTCCGGAATCCCAGTGCT
>NW_007259499.1:98431-107317 GCF_000164805.1 Carlito syrichta
GGGGAGAGAGCCGGCCGCGACTCCGCAAGCGCGGGGAGGGCTCTGATTGGCTTGGCTGGGTCACGTGCACGCCCGTGAACCAATCGCTGCGCTCCAGGGCTCCGCCCCGCCTGGCTCACGTGGTGGCCCGCCCCCCCGCCGTGATCGTCCAGCGGGGGGCGGAGAGTCCGGTCGCTGGTGCTGGAGGAGGGGGAGGAGGACGAAGGTGGGGGGGCGCAGACAGCACAACAGATGGCCGTGGAAGTGGAGCGGCCAGATTTAGCAAATAAAAGCTCAGGACACCCAGTTAAATTTGAATTTCAGATAAATAAAGAATTGGTTAAAAATTTTAGGCCTTGCTTGGTAGCTCATGCCTGTCATCCGAGCACTTTGGGAGGCGGAGGCGAGAGGATTGCCTGAGCCCAGGGGTTCAACACCAGCCCTGGCAAAATGGCGAGATCTCATCCCTGCAATGAATCCAAAAATTAGCAGGGTGTGGTGGCACATACCTATGGTTCCAGCTACTGGGAAGGCTGAGGCGGAAGGATTGCCTGAGCCCAGCAGGCCGAGGCTGCGGTGGCTGTGAGCATGAGCGTGCCACTGCACTCCAGCCTGGGTAACAGAGACTCCGACTCAAAAAAAAAAAAAAAAAATTAGTAAAGTATGTCCTATGCAGGATTTGGGACATAATGGATTTTTTTTCATTATTTATCTTCTTTTCTTTTTTTGAGTCGGAGTCTCACTCTGTTGCTGGAGTGCAGGGGCATGCTCACGGCCTCCGCAGCCTCGACCTGCTGGGCTCAGGCAATCCTTCCACCTCAGCCTTCCATGTAGTTGGAAATACAGACACACGTCACCATGCCTGGATAATTTTTTTTTAATTTTATTTATTATAGAGATGAGGTCTTGACAAGTGGCCCAGGCTGGTCTCGAACCCATGGGTTCAGGCAGTCCTCTCACCTTGGCCTCCCAAAGTGCTGAGATTATAGGCATGAGCCACTGCAACCAGCCCTCATTATTTATGTTAATGTCCTGTTTGTTTATTTATTTACTTATTTATTCATTTGTTTTTTGAGGTGGAGTCTCACTATTGCCCAGACTGGAGTGCAGTGGCCGCTTCCGGCCACCGCAGCCTCGACCTGCTGGGCTCTGGCAATCCTTCCCCCTCAGCCTTCCAAGTAGCTGGAACTACAGGCGCACGCTACCACGCCCGGCTAATTTTTTTGATTTATTGTAGAGATGAGGTCTCGCCTGCCCAGGCGGGTCGCGAACCCGCGGGCTCAGGCAATCCACACACCTCAGCCTCCCAAAGGCGCAGGATTACAGGCTGAGCCACCGAGCCCGGCTCTGTTTATTTATTTATTGAGACAGTGTCTTGCTCTGTTGTCTAGGCTCAAGGGGGATGCCCTGTATTTTTATTTGCTAAATCTGGCAACCCAACGTGGAAGGAACCAGTCCTTTGGTGGCCCCTAAAACGTGGCTAGTGGGACTGAGGAACTGCATTTTTATTTTATCTCATTTTATTTTACTTTGAGTTGGAGTCTCACTCCTTCACCCAGGCAGGAGTGCAGTGGCACCCTTATGGCCACCCCAGCGTCGACCTGCTGGGCTCTGACCATCCTTCCGCTTCAGCCTTCCAAGTAGCCAGAACTACAGGCGCACGCTACCACACCTGGCTAACTTTTGATTTATTGTAGAGATGAGGTCTCACCATGTTGCCCAGGCTGGTCTCGAACCCTTGGGCTCAGGCAATCCTCTCGCCTCTGCCTCCCAAAGTGCTGGGATTATAGACTTGAGCCACTATGTCCAGCAGCAGTGTTATTTTTAAAATTAAATACAACTTTTATGTTTTTGGTAGAACTATGTTTCACTTTTTTAGAACTGCATGTTTAGTACCCAAATTGAGATGTGCTGTAATTGTAAAATATCTCACTAATATTTTTTCCCTAAGCCAGCAGATCTGATCACTAATTTTTTTTTTTTTTTTTTGAGTCGGAGCCTCATTTTGTCACCCAGACTGGAGTGCAGTGGCATGCTCCCGTCACTGCAGCCTTGCCCTGCTGGGCTTCGGCAATCCTTCCCGCCTCAGCTTCCAAGTAGCTGGAACTACAGGCAAGCGCTACCATGCCTGGCTAATTTTTGATTTATTGTAGAGACAAGGTCTCGCCAAGTTGCCCTGGCTGGTCTTGAACGCGCGGGCTCAGGCAATCCACTCGCCTCGGGCTCCCAAAGTGCTGGGATTACAGGCTGAGCCACCGGGCCTGGCCCATTGCAGGCCAGGCGCTGTGGCTCAAGCCTGTTGGGCGTTGCCGAGGTGGACAGAGAGGAAGCTAGTGAGGAAATGCAAGCCGGGCTTGTGGATGAGCCACTTGGCTGCAGCGTGCGGGGTGCACTGGAAGCCGGAGGGGTGTGGGTTGATTCCCGACCTGTGGGGTTGGTGTGGCACGGCTAACCTCTGACCCTTTTGCCGCTGTTCTCCAGTTTACCTGGGCCGCTCTGGGCCCGCCACCGAGCCCTCCAGCCCGGTTTTCCTTACACCTGGGGACCGTGGGCTACAGGTGGCCTGCGGGGATGCATTCTCTCCAGCTCTCCAACCCTGCCCTTCCCCACCCTGTCTTCTCCCTCGATCCATTCTTGGTTCCCCTGGCCTCCCCACTTCTCCCACAGTGGTTCTCCGGGAAGTCCCAGGTGCGATGCCGCGAGAGCCTCCAGCAGGAGATCTTTTCTCAGCCACTGTTGGACGACATCCAGGTTGCTCCCATCTCAGCCATGTCCAGGTTGCACAGGAGAAGGAGCAGGTGCCCGGCCCCCTGCTGGCCAGTCATCAAACATTTACTAAACACTCTGTCGCTGGTTTTGGGTTTACAAAGCTCAGCGACATTCCCCCCGCAAAGACCTCCCCATCCATGAGGGAGACATGGCCGGCCAGTGGTCACAGAGATGTGACAAGGAAATTTCCGGGGGACAGGAAAGGGGCTTCTCTTCTGCCTAGGAGGAGAGTCAGGAAAGAGGGAGAAGGGGTCTTTGGACTGGGTTTTAGAGGATGAATGGGTTTTCTGGTCAGGCTGAAGATCTCTCTCTACTCTCAGCCTACCTTATTGCCACTTTCAAGTCTTGACAATGTTCTTCTAGTCATTTTTTTTTTTTTTGAGTCAGGGTCTCCCTCTGTCGCCCAGCCTGGAGTGCATTGGCACACTCACAGCCACCACAGCCTTGGCTCACTTAGGCTCAGGCGATCCTTCCGCCTCAGTCTTCCAAGTAGCTGGAGTTACAGGTGTGCACCACCATGCCTGGCTAAGTTTTTGATTTACTGTAGAGATAAGGTCTCGCCAAGTTTCCCAGGCTGGTCTCAAACCCCTGAGCTCAGGCAATCCTTCACCTCCATCTCCCAAAGTGCTAGGATGACAGGCGTGAGCCACCATGCCCGGCTCCCCTAGTCCTACATCTCACCTGGAGGCTCCTGACTCCCATCGAGTGCTTTGGCTCCTCCAGCCTTCTTCCTCAGATGGACTCACTTGCCAGGCGTTCGTCCTCCCTGCCTCTTTCTGCTTCCCCCTGCAGGTAAGCCTTGTAGCCTTGCCAAGTCTCCCCTCCACCTGTGAGGTTGTCAGGAGCACCTGTGCTGGACCAGGCCTGAGCACAATGCAGACCTCTCGGGACCCAGAGCTGCTGTGTTGTGAACCTGTGTTTCTGGGCTCCGCCCTACCCAAGGGGACACGTCCCAGCGGCCCTCATGGGAGGGAGGTGCTGGGCAGCAGTAGCTGGGGAGGAGGGTGCCTTCCACCTTGGGAGAGTTCTTGCTGTTGACCCAGAGGCTTCTACTGCCACGAATGCATTCTGATGTTGGAAACAAAACCCAGTGTCTTGCTTTGGAGAGTCAGTGCATCAAGCTGCTGGAGAAGAGGTGGGACAGGGTGGTGACCTGGGGTGGGCCCAGCAGCAGGCTGACTTCTTCAGCTCTCTGCGCCGCCCGTTTCTTGGCCCCTGACACTGACCTTATCCCGCACCCCTGCAGCCCCCGTATCCACACGCAGGCACGTGCACACGCACACATGCACTCCAGTCCCACACGGACACACAGACGAGGAGGGGGAAGAGGGAAGACATGGTGTCCCTAGCATGGGCCACCCTGAAGAGGGCAGTCCCAGCTGGACAAGACAGAATCCTGTCCCATGTGAGACCACAGGTGAGGACTGCAGTCCTGCCTTGTGTGGTGTGTGTGAGACAGCACGGGGGACACGTGGGCGCGGCACACCCTCCGGTGGGGGGACCCGGTCAACACCAGAGCCCAACTGTGCGCCTTAGGCCTCAGCTGTCCCCTGGTCTGACACACCAAAGGCATCCCCACTGGTCCAGACCCAGGCAGCTATCAGAGTGGAGCGGTGGCTTTGATCTCGGGAACTGCCCTCCTTGTGCTCAGGAGATGCCCAGGATGGACACGAGGGGGAGCCCTCTGGGGACAGAGCCTCTCTGCAGACAAGGTCGCTGGAACTTTGGGGCAAGAGGGTGGCTGCTGAGGAGCTGGTTGGGGCGATGAGAATGGAGTCATCACCAGGTTTGCTCTGCCCTGTGGCCTCCAGCCCCGACTGGCCTCAGCTCTCCCATTCCACATTTGCACATTGCTGCCATGGGTCTTTACTTGCCTCCCGTCCTGCAAGCACCGCTCTTGCAGAGCCTCCTGGGTGTCCCCCGCTCCCTACACTGTGACTCGAGAGGGCCGGAGTCAGGAGACAGCCTAGCAGGGGTTGTTGTGCCCTCCCCCAGCTGTCGCCACTGGGCCTTCGGGGGTCCAGTTCATCTCCCAGGTTGACATCATTCCAGCGTCAGGTCTGAGATGATACCCAGTAGTGAGGGATCGTGGATGCTTCAAGCCAGGCAGAGGCAGAGCACCCCTTGGTCCTATCGGTGATGCCTGCGTGGGCAGGGCCTGCTCCCTCTGAAGCGGGAGGCAGGAGGGCTCTAGAAGCCCAGAGTGTGTGTCTGGATGGCACGAAGACATCCGGCGAGTTCCATTCCATGAGGCTGGACTCATCCTCAGGTTCTGTGAAGAAGTGAATGGTTGCTCAGCCTCCAGACGCCAAGGCTGAGGTGCTCCGGCATGGCGGAGGAGACGAGGATGGCTCCAGCCTGATCCAGCCCCTAGACTCCCAAGCATGCATTGGCAGTTCTAGGACAGGACAGTGGAGGCAGATGGGAACAGTGGGCGAGTGCAGGAGGGGCTGGGATGGCTTTAGGAGGTTCCAGGGAAGGCCAAGATCCGAGGGGAGTGTTGGCAGGAGAGTAGGGTGGGGTGAAGGAAGGAGAAAACCTGAGGACGATCGGAGACATATGCCGGTGTGCGCATCCACATCAGAGTCAGGGCGCTGGCAGTGGAGTCTTGTGCTCTGCAGAGCTGAGGAGGCTCACAGGTGGCCTTGGAACTCACCAGAGACAAGCAGCAGGGTGATAACTCTTACCCTCGTCTGGAGAAAGCAAACGTCTGAGGGAAGAAACAACTAGAGAGCCATCATGGTTGGCACAAGGTGGTAATTACAAGGAAATGACTTAGGGGCTGGGCCCATAAGACTGGGCGCATCAGGGAGGAAGGAGACAGTCCCCTAGACATGGATTTGCTGGGTCAAGAGCAAGAGGGAACCGGCACGCCATCCCAGCGACTTGGGAGGCTGAGGCAAGAGGATGGCTTGAGCTGGGGAGTTTAAGGCCAGGCCAGCCTGGTCAACATAGCAAGACCCTGTCTCTAAAAAAAAAAACAAAAAAAAAAAACAAGGCTGGGTTGGATGACTCAGCTTGTCATCCCAGCAATTTGGGAGGTTGAGGCGAGCTCATTGCCTGAGCCTGCGGATTTGAGACCAGCCCGGGCAACTTGGTGAGACCTCATCTCCACAATAATAAAAAATTAGCTGGGCATGGTAGCACGTGCCTGTAGTTCCAGCTACTTGGAAGGCTGAGGCGGAAGGATTGCTGGATGGCTCTGGGGTGAGTGTGCTACTGCACTCTAGCCTGGGTGAGACTGAGACTCAAAATAACAAAAAAATTAGAAGGCTGAGGCAGAAGGATTGCCTAAGCCTAGTAGGTTGAGGCTGCAGTGGCCATGAGCATGCCACGGCACTCCTCCAGTGAAGGAAACAAAGGCATAAGTTGACAAGGTCCTTATGCCTTGAGATACACAAGCTTGACTAGGTCCTTGTGTTCCTTGACTCTAACAAGAGCTTAGCCAGTACCTCCTTCTTTCGATAGTTACTCCTGACTATGTTGATTTAGTAGAAATCAGAACACGTGATCTCTAGTCTGTGTAGACCAGATGTAACCTGCTTCAATATCAACTTTACTTAGAGTTTTAGAGAAAATAGACGTTAGTGGTTTTACTTTGAATCTTAATAATACGGACGCCAGTGCTGTTGTAATCTTACCAAGAAAGTCATGAACATTAACCTTTTTCTTGCTGATGCTAGCATTAAGATATTTCTTGTTTGTGTGATTTGGCCTTATATAAAGGCAGACTGTGAGAATAAAATTGCTCTCACCTATTCAGGAGAGAGTCCTCCCAATTCCGTTGTTCTTTGTCTTTCTTTTCTCATTCCCTCCCCCCAACTCAGGCCCTGCTCTCCAGAGGCTGGAACTCTGCACTCCAGCCTGGGCAACAAGAGTGAGACTCCAACTAAAAAAAAAAACAAGGAATGGGGCAGAAGACATTTGGATGTTGCACATACATTAAGTCTAATATACAAAAAGAACTCACAATCTCTCCTCCAAATTCGCAAGCTGTTCTTTTCATAACTTAGGTGGTCCTGAATGTTAGACGGACTGAATATTAGGGAGGTCATAGACCGAAGGAGCATTGGGACCAGGTAGTGTTACAGTCTGAGGAATGCTCCGCTGCTCTCCCTCAACACCAAGAAATCAAGCGGCAGAGAACTGGTTGAAAGAGGGTTATTTCTGAATTCAAATCCAGGGAGCAAAGCCGGGCTCCTGGTCTTTCTGAAATAGTTCTGCTTACCCTCCAGGGTTTACAGTTCGCTTTTATAAATTCGGGGTTACTGGTACCGATACATTAACCACATGACTGGCAGAGCATTGTATATAACATAAGTTACAGCTGCATGTTGTCAACAATGGTTTTATGGTCCACATTTCCTGGCACCACTTACCAAAGGTATCTCACAGTTTCTTATTGGTAACACTAGGCAGAAGTGTTAATTAAGCTTGCCATAGAGTAAAGGGAGTTGACAAAGCCTAAGACATCATACATTACTGCATGTTATTACATACAAAAGTTACACAAATCACAATACTTGATAGTATTTTTTTTTTTTAGTTGGAGTCTCACTCTGTTGCCCAGGCTGGAGTGCAGGGGCGTGCTCACGACCACTGCAGCCTTGACCTGCTGGGCTTAGGTGATCCTTCTACCTCAGCCTTCCAAGTAGCTGGAACTACAGATGCACACCACCACGCCCGAATAGTTTTTGTTATTTGTTGTAGAGATGAGGTCCCACCAAGTTGCCCAGGCTGGTCATGAACCCCTGGGCTCCCAAAGTGCTGGGATGACAGGCTGAGCCACTGTGCTGGCCTTGATACTATATTATTCAAACCTGTGGCTACTAAGAAAAGGGAGAAATGGGGTATACATCTTCCAGTTATTGGGCACAGTCTGCAGGGAAGTTAAGGAGTCTTTGAAGTTATTTACTGTGTGTGCGTAGGAGACACAGTAAAATGCTCTCCTTTGCTAATTCTCAGGAATGTGGCGCTAGAACACTCGCCATGCCTTTCTCTCGGGGTTGTGACAATATGGTCTGACAATAGGAGACAGGTCTCTGTTTCAGTGGGAGACAGAGGGGTCTCAACCTGGCTCCAGGGATGTGCTCCACAAACACAACAGATGCCCAGGATACAGTCTAAACTAGGGCAGCGGACAGGCACTGCGTCCGGGGGTGCTAAATGCTTCCATTCTGGGAGGAAAAAGTGGGTCATTTCTGAGCCAGCGACCGGCATGCTGTGGAGTGGAGAAAAGAGCCAGGAGGAGGAGCCCTGTGGTGCCAGAAAGTAAGGACAGGGTGTGTCAAAGGGAGGGGGCAGGGCTCTGCACGTCTGAAGTTGGACCGCTTTGGGCCACAAAGTAACAAAGCATTGGACTGCAACAAAATAAATACACATGAGCTCATACCAATATGAACACATAATTGAATAAATAAAGCAGGGGCAGATCTTCCCCACACAGGAATTCTCTCCATAATGTAAGTGTACACCCCCTCTAGAAGTGGAACTCAGCCATCCCATACCCCCAGTTCTGATGGGGGTTTGATTTAGGGGCCACCTGCAAAGAGCAGAGAATGGAAGCAGGGAAGCAGTGAGGCTGTATGCAGAGCCCGGCAGGCCCCACCTAGCTGGCTGTCAAGGTCCGCGTCCCCCACCTGATATGGCGTGGCGAGAGGGGTGTGCCACTTGTGGTGTGTGTGGGTGTTCTTCCACCACACACATCACCTCGGTCCAAGAGTAAGGGAAACATCACAGAAGCCCAAAGCGGGGGGCATTTCACAAAATATCTGCCCAGGCCAGAGGCTCAGTAGGCATGACGACAAAAGGTAGTGCTCCCAGCTGGATCCTGGAGGGATAACGGACATCAGCAGAAAAGATTGGGGAAGTCCAAGGAGGTCTGGCGCTCACAGCAAATGTCCCACTGTTCACCTCGTAGTTTGACAAATATACCGAAGTTATGTAAGACGTTAACAATGTTAGGTAAGCCTAGGTGAAGGCATATGGAAACGTGCCATACTATCTTGGCAGCTTTTCTGTAAATCTAAAATGATTCAAAAATAAAAAGCTTACTTAAAAAATAAAGTTAAACCGGGTTCGGTGGCTCAGCCTGTAATCCTGCGCCTTTGGGAGGCTGAGCTGAGTGGATTGCCTGAG
>NW_007259499.1:107668-112171 GCF_000164805.1 Carlito syrichta
TAGCATGAAGCAGCCAGGGACAATACAAAAATGAATGTGACTTTGTTTGCAAAAATAGGCAGCAGGCTAGATTTTGCCTATAGCTACAGTTTGCCAACCCCTGCAACAAAAGAATAAAAACAGAGAGTATAATTTCTAGGCTAGGCACAGTGGCTCACGCCTGTAATCCCAGCACTTTGGAAGGCTGAAGTGGGAGGATTGCTTGAGCCCAGGGGTTCAAGAAGAGCCTGGGCAACAGCGAGACCTCTTCTGTACAGAAAAATTATCTGTGTGTGGTGGTGCACACCTGTAGTTCC
Source organism: Carlito syrichta (assembly GCF_000164805.1). Lineage (NCBI taxonomy): Eukaryota > Metazoa > Chordata > Mammalia > Primates > Tarsiidae > Carlito > Carlito syrichta. The sequence continues at coordinate 107,965 of NW_007259499.1, forward strand.
AGCTACTTAGAAGCCTGTGACTAGCCGGGCTCGGTGGCTCAGCCATAATCCCGTGCCCCTGGGAGGCTGAGGTGAGTGGATCGCCTGAGCCTGCGGGTTCAAGACCCGCCTGGGCAACATGGCGAGACCTCATCTATACAATAAATAAAAAAATTAGCCAGGCGTGGTAGCGTGCGTCTGTAGTTCCAGTTACTTGGAAGGCTCAGGCGGAAGGATTACCGGAGCCCAGCAGGTCGAGGCTGCAGTGGCCGGGAGCGGCCACTGCACTTCAATCTGGGTGACAGAGTGAGACTCCAACTCAAAAAAAAAAAAAAGAATCCTGTGACTGAAGAATCCCTGAGCCGGGCTCAGTGGCTCAGCCTGTAGTCCTGCACCTTTGGGAGGCTGAGGTGAGTGGATTGCCTGAGCCCGTGGGTTCGAGACCCACCTGGGCAGGCGAGACCTCATCTCTACAAGAAAATAAAAAAATTAGCCGGGCATGGTAGTGCGCGCCTGTAGTTCCGGCTACTTGGAAGGCTGAGGCAGAAGGATTGCTGGAGCCCAGCAGGGCGAGGCTGCGGTGGCCAAGAGCAGCCACTGCACTCCAGTCTGGGCGACAGTGCGACTTCAATTCAAAAAAAAAAAGAATCACCTGAGCCCAGGAGGTAGAGGCTGCGGTGAGCCATGATCATGCCACTGCACTCCAGTGTGGGTGACATAGTAAGACCCCAACTCAAAAAACAAACAAAAAACCCAGAGAGTATAACTCCTAATTATTCAAAAGGAAAGTAGAGTAATTGAAAAATGCCTAGTCATCTAAATAAAAGGCAAGGAGAGAAAAAGAAATGCAGGACAAAGTAGAAAGTGCAAAGAGAGTAGATTTTCACCCAAATACTTTGGTAATTACTGAAAGGATACCCACGCTCCAACTAACATCCTGTTTTAGGTGGGGCGCAGTGGCTGATGCCTATAATCCTAGCATTTTGGGAGACCGAGGTGAGGAGATTGCCTGAATCCAGGGGTTCGAGACCAGCCTGGGCAACTTGACGAGACTGCATCTCTACAATAAATCAAAAATTAGCCAGGTGTGGTAGCATGTGCCTGTAGTTCCGGCTACTTGGAAGGCTGAGGCAGAAGGATTGCCTGAGCCCAGCAGGTCGACGCTGAGTTGGCCATGAGTGTGCCTCTACACTCCAGCCTGGGTGACAGAGTGAGACTCTACCTCAAAATATATATATATTCCTAGAGATAAAGAGGGTTTTCATAGTGGTGCAAGATTTAGTTGAACAGGATTTAATTATGATTTTATTTTATTTTTATTTATTTATTTATTTTTTTGAGTTGGAGTCTCACTCTGTCGCCCAGACTGGAGTGCAGTGGCCGCTCCCAGCCACCGCAGCCTTGACCTGCTGGGTTCTGGCGATCCTTCGCTTCAACCTTTCAAGTAGTTGGAATTACAGGCATGCAGTACCACGCCCGGCTAATTTTTTGATTTATTGTAGAGATGAGGTCTCGCCACCCAGGCGGGTCTTGAACCCGCAGGCTCAGGCAATCCACTCACCTCAGCCTCCCAAAGGCGCGTGATTACAGGCTGAGCCACCGAACCCAGCTATTTTTTAATTTTTTAGAGTTGGAGTCTCACTCTGTGGCCTAGACTGGAGTGCAGTGGCACGCTTCCGGTCACTGCAGCCTTGACCTACTGGGCTCCAGCGATCCTTCTGCTTCAGCCTTCCAAGTAGCTGGAACTACAGGCGCATGCTACCATGCCCAGCTAATTTTTTGATGTATTGTAGAGACGAGGTCTAGCCAAGTTACCCAGGTGGGTCTCGAACCCACAGGCTCAGAAAATCCACTCACCTCAGCCTCCCAAAGTGCTGGGATTACAGGATGAGCCACTGAACCCGGACTGAATTATGATTTTAAATAAAAACATATTTAAAAACATATGCAGCCAGGTGCGGTGACTCACACCTAAAATCCAGCATTTTGGGAGGCTGAGGTGAGAGGATAGCTTGAGCTTGCAGGTTCGAGACCAGCCCAGACAACTTGGTGATACCTCGTCTCTACAATAAATCAAAAACTAGCTGGGTGTGGTGGTGCATACCTGTAGTTCCAACTGCTTGGAAGACTGAGGTGGAAGGATCGCCTGAGTGATCTTTGTTGATACATTTGAAAATGAACATTAAAGGCTGGGCTCGGTGGCTCAGCCTGTAATCCCAACGCTTTGGGAGGCTTAGGTGAGTGAATTGCCTGAGCCCATGGGTTCGAGAACTGCCTGGGCAACTTGGCGAGACCTCATCTCTACAATAAATCAAAAATTAGCCAGGCGTGGTAGTGCGCGCCTATAGTTCCACCTACTTAGAAGGTTGAGGCGGAAGGATCGCCAGAGCCCAGCAGGTCGAGGCTGCAGTGGCCGGGAGTGGCCACTGCACTCCAGTCTGGGCGACAGAGTGAGACTCCAACTCAAAAAAAAAAAAAGAAAGAAAGAAAAAAGCAGAGAAAACCTTCCATAGCTAGGTGCAGTGACTCACACCTGTAATCCCAAGTACTTGGCTGACGTGGGAGGGTCACTTGAGGCCGTGAGTTCAAGACGAACCTGGTTTACACAGGAAGACTGCCATTTCTGCTAAAAAAAGAAATAAAAAATACAAATATATATATATAAGTATATATACATATATATTTATACACACACACACACTAATTCCAGGAGGTAAAAAATAAAAGATAAATAAAAATTTTAAAAAGGCATAAATTTTTTTTTTTTTTTTGAGTCATGGTCACTCTGTCGCCCAGGCTAGGATGCAGTGACACGCTCACGGCCACCCCAGTGTCGACCTTCTGGGCCCACTGAGTCTGGCCGGCATAAATTATTAATAGTATTATAACCTCCAAATAAATGAAATTTGTAGTCAAAAGTCCTTACTCAAAGAAAACTCTAGGTTTGTATAGCTTTACTGACTTCTACCAAACATTGAAAGATCAGAGAATTCCAATTACACAAACTATCTCGGAGCATTAAAAAAAAAAAAAGGTTTTTGCAGATGCCACTGTCTTGAGCCTTTTCCCATCAGCCATGGTCAACCCCACCGTGTTCTTGGACATCGCAGCCAATGGCGAACCCTTGGGCCGCGTCTCCTTCAAGCTGTTTTGCAAGACAAACTTCCAAAGACAGCAGAAAACTTTCATGCTCTGAGCACTGGAGAGAAAGGATTTGGTTTAAGGGTTCCTGCTTACAGCATACAGATTCTGGTATCTTGTCCATGGCAAATTTTGGTCCCAACACAAACAGGTCCCAGTTTTTCATCTGCACTACTAAGACTGAATGATTGAATGGCAAGCATGTGGTTTTTGACAAGGTGAAAGAGGGCATGAATGTTGTGCAAACCATGGAGAGCTTTGGGTCCAAGAATGGCAAGACCAGCAAGAAGGTCACCATTGCTGACTGTGGACAACTCTAAGAAATTTGACTTGTTTTATCTTAAACTACCAGATCATTCCTTCTGTAGCTCAGGAGGGTACTCCTTCCATCCCATTTGCTCGCAGTATCCCTATAATCTTTGTGCTCTCGCTACAATTCTTTGGGTTCCATGTTTTCCTTATTCTCTTCCACTTCTAGTTAGATTGCAGAGAAATAAAAACTAAATAACAACAACAATAAAAAAAGGCCAGGCTCAGTGGCTAAGCCTGTAATCCCAGCCACTTTGGGACTTTGGGAGGCCGAGGTGAGTGGATTGCCTGAACCTGTGGGTTCGAGACCCGCCCAGGCAACTTGGTGAGACCTCATCTCTATAACAGGTAAAAATTTAGCTGGGCGTGGTAGCACATGCCTGTAGTTCTGGCTACTTGGAAGGCTGGGGTGGCCGTGAGCCTGCCATTGCACTCCAGCCTGGGCAACAGGGTAAGACTCCAACTCCAACTCCAACAACAACAACAAAATAAATATTTCCTAACTTCTGAATCTAGCATAACTAAACACCTGAAAGGACAGAACAAGAGAGGTCTTGATCATGAAAATAGATGCAAAAATTACAATTACAAACAATATCGGGGAGGAGGGGTGGGATTGGCAGTTGAGAGAAACTGCTGGGGGAGGAAGGGGCATACCTCATCAACAAAGGTACCTGCGTAATCCATGTATACCTAACCCTGAATTGTACCCCACATCTTGTGTGTGTGTGTGTGTGTGTGTGTGTGTGTGTGTGTGTGTTTTGAGTTGGAGTCTCAC
>NW_007259499.1:112231-118134 GCF_000164805.1 Carlito syrichta
TAAATCAAAAATTAGCCAGGCGTGGTAGCGTGCGCCTGTAGTTCCAGCTACTTGGAAGGCTGAGGCGGAAGGATCGCCGGAGACCACCAGGTCGAGGCTGTGGTGGCCGGGAGCATGCCACTGCACTCCAGTCTGGGCGACAGAGTGAGACTCAAACTAAAAATAAATAAATAAATAAAAATAAAAATAAATAAATAAATAAAAATAAAAACAATATTAGCAGTTGAAATGCAACAATGTACTTAAAGGCTAAATGGCCAATTAACTTATGAAAATGTGCTGTATCTTTTGTAATCTGAGAAATTCAAATTAAAACCGCAATGAAACACCATGACCACACACACCAAATTGGCTGACAATACCAACTTTTGGCAGGAAAACAGCAAGAAGAACTGCCATTCACCACCGGCAGAAGGAAAGACTGACATAACCACTTCGGAAAACAGTGTGGCACTGTTTGCTAAGGTTTGCTACACACCACGCATAACTCAGCAGTTTCATTCCCGGGGAGACACCCTGGAGCAGGGGTTCTCCAACAGCCTCTGTGTCACCAGAGAGCTTGGAAATGCCCTCTCGGGGCTCCACCCCAAGCCTGCTGACCAGCAGCTACGGGGATAAGGCCCAGGGACCTGGATTTGAAGAAACCCTTCACGCGACACGGATGCATGCTCAAGTCGGAGAGCCACTGCCGGAGAGAAACAGGAGAAAATGCCCACCAAGATACACGGCCAAGGCTGTTTGGTTCTTTTTTTTTTGAGTCGGAGTCTCACTCTGTGGCCCAGGGGCATGCTCACCGCCACCCCAGCGTCAACCTGCTGGGCTCCGGCGATCCTTCTGCCTCAGCCTTCCAAGTAGCTGGAACCACAGACATGCACTACCAAGCCCTGCTAATTTTTTGATTTGTTGTAGAGATTAGGTCTCTCCATGTTGCTCAGGCTGGTCTCGAATTCCTGGGCTCAGGCAATCCTCTCACCTTGGCTTCCCAAAGTGCTGGGATTACAGGCATGAGCCACTGCAGCTAGCCCCAATGCTGTTTTTTTGTTTGTTTGTTTGTTTGTTTGTTTTTTGAGTTGGAGTCTCACTGTCACCCAGACTGGAGTGCAGTGTTCGCTCCCGGCCACCGCAGCCTCGACCTGCTGGGCTCCGGTGATCCTTCCGCCTCAGCCTTCCAAATAGCCGGAATTATAGGCGTGTGCTACCACACCCGGCTAATTTTTTGATTTATTGTAGAGATGAGGTCTCGCCTGCCCAGACGGGTCTCGAACCGCGGGCTCAGGCAATACACTCACCTCAGCCTCCCAAAGGCGCGGGATTACAGGATGAGCCACTGAGCCCAGCTTTTTTTTTTGTTTTAAGAGACAGGATCTTGCTCTGTTGCCCAGGCTGGTCTCGAACTCTTGGCCTCAAAGGCCTTGGCTTTCCAAAGTGCTGGGATTACAGGTGTGAGCTGTTGTGACTGGCCAGATTCCTTGTACATTTTTTTATTTTTGAATTGGAGTATTACTCTGTTGTCTAGGCTGGAGTACAGTGGCATGTTCACGGCCACCACACCATCAATCCTCTGGGCTCAGATGATCCTTCTCCCTTAGGCTTCAAAGTAGCCGGAACTATAGGCACGTGCTACTATGCCTGGCTAATTTTTTTTTTTTTTTTTTTTGAATTGGAGTCTCACTCTGTCGCCCAGACTGGAGTGCAGTGGCCGCTCCCGGCGATCCTTCCACCTCAGCCTTCCGAGTAGCCAGAATTACAGGCATGCGCTACCACGCCCGGCTGATTTTTTTATTTATTGTAGAGATGAGGTCTCCCTGCCCAGGCGGGTCTCGAACCCGTGGGCTCAGGCAATCCACTCACCTCAGCCTCCCAAAGGCGCGGGATTACAGGCTGAGCCACCGAGCCCGGCGCCTGGCTAATTTTTTGATTTATTGTAGAGATGAGATCTCACCAAGTTGCCCAGGCTAGTCTTGAACCCGTGGGCTTAGGCAATCCTCTCACCTTGGCCTCCCGAAGTGCTGGGATCATAGGCGTGAGGCACTGCGCCCTGCCTCCTAGTACATTGTTTGCTTACAGTGAATTAACCTGGAGAATGCAGTCAACTCTGGATGCAATGACAGAATAAATGTTCTAGAGTTGGAAACTGAGATGGTAGATGCTGGGACAGAGGGATCCTCCAGGTTCATTTGATCTGTGACACCTCCTTTCTGTCCCAATGCAGCAGTGGCTGCTAGGAAATGTGTCAAGCCTTGGACTTAGGAAGCCACCTATCTCAAATTCTCTGAGGGAACCTACTTAACATTTCCTAGCTTTCTTAAGTTTACTTGACTTTGGATTCACATTTGTGGTTTGGGACACATGACACCACACCTGGACCTCTAAGGAATAAGTGTCTGGCTCCAGAGAAAATGCTGGTAGGGCAGAATGGGCCACTTGGAAGGCCTGCTCCTTGGAAATCTAGGCTCCATCCTCCCTACCCAGGGACCTGCAGCCCAGGGTCCAGGGACAGTGACCAGGGAACTCTTCCCAGAGTGGAGCCCCAGGGTTGCTCCGGGTGTGGCTCTGGGAGGGGATGGAAGCCGTGTCACATTGGCTGGGTCCAGCCAACTTCACCCTGTGGTGTCCATTGTGATGTCACGTGGAGCCTTGAGGTGGAAAACTCTTTGGCTGAGAGGGGCATGGGGCTGAGTGATGGCGCCATTTTGGGGGCTGGCCGCCCCACTGCCCTCATATGTCAGCCTTCTGCTCTTGCTTGGTCTCCTTGTTTGGGGGGTTTGGGTGCTGTTTTCTGGAAATCGGAGCTGGGAGCAGGTGGCAGCCAAGGTAAGCCCAGAGGTGTGTGATATAGCTGCCCTTGAAGCCCATGGCTCCCCTCCGTCCTGGAGTCTTAGAAACTCCTACATTTTGTGCCACAGAACCAGCCTGGGGGAGAGAGGTGCTGAGACTGCCCATGAAGCCTTTCTGTGGGTCATGATAGATCCTTTTTCCTTCATTCATTCCAACAGACCTTGAGCACCTGCTGTATGTGGCAGGGCACTAGCGTGGAGGGAGACTAAAAGACCATCCCCCCAGGAGCTCGAGGGGAAGTGGGGAGACAGGCATACGCTTAACCTCAAGGCACGTGGACGGGATAGGAGCTAACGGGTATTCATGTCACCCAAGACGTGAGAGGGCGAGAGTGTTTTGGGGAGCGCTAGAGGATGCCACTGGGAGAGTTCTGGTTTGAGTTGTGCTCGAAGAGAGTGTGGTGTTTGAAGGGGTTCAGGGTGGCTGAAGGCTTTCGGAGAAGAAGAGGTACAGATTGGGGCAAAGCTGGTGGGGAGAAGCTTATGGGATGGGCCTGAGGAGAGTGAGGAAGCCCCGGTGGAGTGTAGACATGTAGGGAACTCAGTGAGAGGAAAACAACATTGGGAAGTTGACAGAGGTCACATCGTGAAGGGTTCTGAATGTCTGACTGAACACTTTGTATAAATATGACTCTTGACCGGGTGTGGAGGCTCACCACTGTAATCTCAACACATTTGGAAGGCCGAAGCAGGAGGATTGCTCGAGTCCAGGAGTTTGAGACCAGCCCGGGCAACATAGTGAGACCTCATCTCGACAAAAGTAAAAAAGTAGCCAGGTGTGGTGACACTACAGGGTCCCAGCTAGAGGCTGAGGCTGGAGAATTGCCTGAGCCTAGGAGGTTGAGGATACGGTGAGCCATGATCGTACCATTGCACTCCTGCCTGGGCTACGGGGTGAGACCCCGACTCAAAAAAAAAATAATAATAAGGGTCAGGCTCGGAGACTTGACCTGTAATCCCAACACTTTGGAAGGCAGAGTTGAGTGGACTGCTTGACCCCACAGGTTTGAGATCAGTCCGGGCAATTTGGCAAGACCTCGTCTCTACAATAAATAAAAAGTTAGCCAGGTGTGGTAGTGTGTGCTTGTCATTCCAGCTACTTGGAAGGCTGAGGCAGAAGGATCACTGGAGCACAGCAGGTTGAGGCTGCGGTGGCCGTGCTTGTGTCACTGCACTCCAGCCTGGGCAATGGAGTGAAACTCCAAATAAAAATAAGTAAATAAAATTAATAAATATGGTTCTGTGGGCAATTGAAAGACGTCAAAGATTCTAACACCAGGTAAAAATGTACTTAGAGCTGCGGTTTAGAACACAGGGCTTTTGAGACTTTAATATGCAAGCGAACGTCTGGACAGTCTTGTTAAAAAGCAGATTCTGGCCAGGCTCAGTGGCTCAGCCTATAATCCCAGCGCTTTGGGAGGCCGACGTGAGTGGATTGCCTGATTCTGCGGGTTCGAGACCCGCCCGGGCAACTTGGCGAGACCTCATCTCTACAACAAATAAAAAAATTAACCAGGCATGGTAGCGTGCGCCTATAGTTCCAGCTATTTGGAAGGCTGAGGTGGAAGGATCACCAGAGTCCCGCAGGTCGACGCTGCGGTGGCCGGGAGTGGCCACTGCACTCTAGTCTGGGTGACAGAGTGAGACTCCAACTCAAAAAAAAAAAAAAAAGTAGATTCTGAGCTGGGCGCAGCAGCTCACACCTGTCACTCCAGCACTTTGGGAGATGGAGGCCAGAGGTCTCACTATGTTGCCCGGGTTGGTTCCAGGAGTTCGAGACCAGCCTGGGCAACATGGTGAGACTTCATCTCTACAATAAGTCAGAAAATTAGCCAGGCGTGGTGGCGTGCATCTGTAATTCCAGCTATTTGGAAGGCTGAGGTAAAAGGATTGCCTGAGCCCAGCAGGTCGAGGCTGCGGTGGCCGTGAGCATGTCCCTGCACTCCAGCCTGGGCAACACAGTGAACTCTGACTCAAAAAAAAAAAGCAGATCCTGGCTTAGCAGATCCCACCCATGAGGGGCTGGCCACTCCACTGCCATCATATATCGGCCTTCTATCATCACTTGGTCTCTTGTTTGGGGGCACTGGGTGCTGCTTTCTGGGAACCAGAGCCGGGAACAGGTGGCAGCCAAGACAAGCCCAGAGGTATGTGATGCCTCTGGTTTGAGGTTCTGCGTCTCTAACAAGCTCATGGGCACGCTGCTGCCACTGCTGTTGGACCAAGGACCTCCCTTTGAGAGTGAGGCTTTAAATGCCTCCAGTGGGGCAACCCCCTCGGGTCCCCTCCCCACTGTGGGAGCTTTTCTGTCCTCTCAATAAATCCTGCTTTCTGGAAGAAAAAAAAAAGCCTCCTCTGAGCTTGTATGGCAGTTGCCTGGCATAGCTAAGCTGTGTTCAGGGCTTAGTGGGAAGGAGAGAAGAAATAAAAGAAACAGGACAGCATGGTGGAAAAACACATGGATTCTTTTCCCATACGCTTGTTACCCACCACCACCGTGTGCACACCTCTTCGCACCATGGATACAGCCGTAATTGGGAGAGGCAGAAGTCTGCTCGCAGGGATGCGGTGGGAGGCGGGAGAAAACTTGGCTGTGGGAGGAGATGGAACCCATCCCTCAAGAAGGGGAAGGGACTGAGGCTACTTTCCCTGATGCAGAGTCAATTGTAGACATGAGCATCATATCCTACGAGGACTACATTCATCTTGGTATCTCTGGTGCCAATTACACTGCCTGGCATGTAGTGAGTGCTCCTTAAGGGTTTGCGAAATGAACACATGGTTTCAGTCTTAACCCTGGATGACTGACAAGATGACGGCGCGTTAAACAACATGGGAAACATTAGATTGGAATAGTTGTGAGCGTGGTGGAAGACAGAAAAGGAACTATTGGATTGAAAGTGTTTATAAAATATACGTGGATGGGCAACCCCCTTGGATTCCCTCCCACTGTGGGAGTTTTTCTGTCCTATCAATAGATCCTACTTTCAAGGAAAGAAAAGCTCCCACAGTGGGAGAGGATCTGAGGGGGTCGCCCAAATCTTGCTTTCTTTTTTTTTTTTTTTT
>NW_007259499.1:118380-120910 GCF_000164805.1 Carlito syrichta
TTTATTTATTGTAGAGATGAGGTCTCGCCAAGTTGCCCAGGCGGGTCTCGAACCCGTGGGTTCAGGCAATTCACTCACCTCGGCCTCCCAAAGCGCGGGATTACAGCCTGAGCCACTGAGCCTGGCCCAAATCCTGCTTTCTAAAAAGAAGAGCTTTTTTGTCAACAAATGCATTTTCATTGAGGTATAATTGTATACAGTAAGATGCACAGATCTTAAGTGTATAAGATGATGTCTTGATAAATATGTGTACTCATTTAACTAACACACCAACTGATATGTGGCTTAGCCATAACCTTGAATAGTTTCCCCCGTGTTGTTTTCTAGTCTGTCCTCCTCTTCACTCAGATGCAAACTTTATCCTGATTCCTGTTTTCATGGGTTAGTTTTGCCTATTCCTCAACCTTGTGAAAAATAGAATCACAGAGCAAATGTCTGACTCCTTTGGCTAAGCATAATGTTTTTGAGATTCAAACATTTTGTTGACAACAAATTTTATTTTAATTTTTTATTTTTGTTTTTTGAGTCTCACTCTGCCGCCCACTTTGGAGTACATTGGCATGCTCACAGCCACTGCAGCCTTGACCTGCTGGGCTCAGGTGATCCAACTGCCTCAGCCTTCCAAGTAGCTGGAACTAAAGGCGTGCACACCATGCCTGGCCAATTTTTTGAGTTACTATAGAGATGAGGTCTCACCAAGTTGCCCAGGTTGGTCTTGAATCCTGGCTCAGGCAATCCTCTCGTCTCTGCTCCTCAAAGTGCTGGGATGACAGGCTGAGCCACCGCGCCCAGCCCACAACAAATTTTAAAGTGACATCATATACTGCTTGTTAGTTTGGGGACCTAATATATATTGAAATGTAGAATGAAATTTAACTACCTATCGTGGCATAAAAAATAGAAAAAAATGTTTGTGATCCAATGTTTGGAATTCCGTTTTTATTTTTTGAGTTGGAGTCTCATTCTGTTGCCCAGACTGGAATGCAGTGGCCGCTCTCGGCCACCGCAGCCTCGACCTGCTGGGCTCTGGAGATCCTTCCGCCTCAGCCTTCCAAGTAGCTGGAACTACAGGTGCGCGCTAGCACACCCGGCTAATTTGGAATTCTTTCACATTGCATTTCAAAAACTCAGTGCTTTTAAAATTTAAAAAGCAGTATCTATATGACAAGATAAATAAAATTTCAGGATGTTAATGTATATGGCATATTGTTGCTGGAATCCCTATTTCCAATAGGAGGGGAATTGCTTGGCTATGTGCTGGGACTATACTTGTGAGCCACCATGCCCAGCCTTAATGAAGTTCTTGATTTTATTTTTATTTATTTTATTTATTTGAGTTGGAGTCTCACTCTGTCACCCAGACTGGAGTGCACTGGCACACTCACAGCCACCCAGTGTCAACCTGCTGGGCTCCGGCGATCCTTTTGCCTCAGCCTTCCATGGAGCCGGAGCTACAGGCGCACGCTACTTCGTCCAGCTAATTTTTTATTTACTGTAGAGACGAGGTCTCGCCAAATTGCCCGGACTGGTCTCAAACCCATGGGTTCAGGCAATCCATTTGCCTCAGCCTCCCAAAGTGCTGGGATTACAGACTGAGCCTGGCCGAAGTTCTTAATTTTAGTAAAATCCAGCAGACACAGCGGCTCACACCTGTAATCCCAGGTTTGAGACCAACCTGGGCAACTTGGTGAGACCTTATCTCTACAATAAATAAAAAAAAGTAGCTGACTGTGGAGGCGTATACCTGTAATTCCAGTTACTTGGAAGGCTGAGGTAGAAGGATCACCTGAACCCAGCAGGTCGAGGCTGCGGTGGCCATGAGCGCGCCACTGCACTATAGCCTGGGTGAAAGAGTGAGACTCTGACTGAAAAAAAAAATTATAATAAAGTCCAACTTATCAGTTTTTATGGTGTTTTTTTTCCCCAGTGTAAGAAATCACTGTCTACCCCATGCCATGAAAATACTCTCCTATGTTTCTTCTAGAAGTCTTTTTTTTTCTTTCACATTGAGATCTGTGATCTCTCTCAAATTACTTTTTGTATATGGTGTGAAGTCATGGGTCAAAACTCTCCCCATATAGATGTCTAATTCCACCAGGGGGCAGGGACTAGGATAAGATTAGTGAGGCCTTCACTTTGAGCACAAAATTTAGGGGGCACCACAAAACTTAATCAAAATATTTGGCCGGGCTCAGTGGCTCAGCCTGCAATCCCAGAACTTTGGGAGGCCGAGGACAAGTGGATTGCCTGAGACTGCGGGTTTGAGACCAGCCCGGGTAACTTGGCAAGATCTCGTTGCTACATTAAAATTTTAAAAAATAGCCAGGCATGGTAGGGCACCTGTAGTTCTCGCTACTCTGAAGGCTGAGGCGGAAGGATTGCTGGAGCCCAGCAGGTTGACACTGGGGTGGCCGTGAGCGTGTGTGCCACTGCACTCCAGCCTGGGTGAAGGAGTGAGACTCACTCTGTTGCCCAGACTGGAGTGCAGTGGCTGCTCCCGGCCACTGCAACCTCGACCTGCTGGGCTTCG
>NW_007259499.1:121137-140738 GCF_000164805.1 Carlito syrichta
AATCCACTCACCTCAGCCTCCCAAATGCGCGGGATTACAGGCTGAGCCACCGAGCCCGGCTAATAGTTTTTGTTTGGCTGAAAATTCTTTCTTTTTTTCATTTTTATTTTTTTTTGAGTTGGAGTCTCACTCTGTCTCCCAGACTGGAGTATAGTGGCACGCTCCAGGCCACCGCAGCCTTAAGCTGCTGGGCTCCGGTGATCCTTCTGCCTCAGCCTTCCAAGTAGCTGGAACTACAGGTGTGTGCTACCACGCCCGGCTATGAAAATTATTTCACCCTAAAATTTGAAGAGCAGTTTCACTAAGTATAAAAGTCTAGGTGGGCAGTTATTTCCTTTTAGCAAATTAAAGAATGTCATTCTATAGTTTTCTGACTTCCAATATTTCTAATAGGATATAAACTTTTCATCTGGGCACGGTGGCTCATGCATATAATACCAGCACTTTTGGAAGATGAGGTGAGAGGATTTCCTGAGCCCTCAGGTTCAAGACTAGCCTGGGCAACTTGGCGAGACCTCATCTCTACAATAAATAAAAAAATTAGGCGGTGATGGTGGTGTGTGCCTGTAGTTCCAGCTACTTGGAAGGCTGAGGTGGAAGGATTGCCTGAGCCCAGCAGGCCAAGGCTGCAGTGACCATGCAGTGTGCCACTGTACTCCAGCTTGGGTGACAGACTGAAACTCAAACTCAAAAAAAAAAAAAAAAAAAAGAAAGAAACTATTCATTCATTTTATAGCTGTTTTGAATATAATGTGTCGACTCTTGGCCAAAGAGCTGCCTGCCCCCTCTCTCCTCCCCACCTTCTCCCTCTTTCTCTCTCTCTCTCTTTCTCCACCACCTACAGAAAAAAAGAAAAAAAAAGAATATAATGTGTCTTTTATCTTTTGGCCTGGGTGACAGAGTGAGACCCTGATTCATTAATAAATAAATAAATAAGTAAATAAAATAAGAGAAAGAAAAAAAGAAATGAGGTCTAGCTATGTTGCTCCGGCTGGTTTCAAACTCCTGGGATTCAGCAACCCTCCTGCCTCAGCCTCCCAAAGTGTTAAGATTACAGGTGTGAGCTGGGCTCGGTGGCTCAGCCTATAATCCCGTGCCTTTGGGAGGCTGAGGTGAGTGGATTGCCTGAGCCTGCAGGTTCGAGACCTGCCTGGGCAACTTGGCGAGACCTCATCTCTACAATAAATCAAAAAATTAGCTGGGCATGGTGGCAGGCGCCTGTAGTTCCAGCTACTTGGAAGGCTGAGGCGGAAGGATCGCCAGAGCCCAGCAGGTCGAGCCTGCGGTGGCTGGGAGTGACCTCTGCACTCCAATCTGGGCGACAGAATGAGACTCCAACTCACAAAAAAAAAAAGAAAAGAAAAGAAAAGAAAAAGATTACAGGTGTGAATCACTGCACCCAGCCTCATTCAGTCCCATCTTCTAGCAAATATGGCTTTTTTTTTTTTTTTAGCTGGAGTCTCATTCCATCACCCAGGCTAGAGTGCAGTGGCACGCACACTCATGGCCACCCCAGCATTGACCTGCTGGGCTCTGGCGATCCTTCCGTCTCAGTCTTCCAAGTTGCTGAAGCTATGGTCTTCCACGTCTGGCTAATTTTTGATTTATTGTAGAGAGGAGGTCTCGCCAAGTTGCCTGGCTGGTCTTGAACTCATGGGGTCAGGCAATCCCCTTACCTCTCAGCCTTTTGAGTAGCTGGAACTACAGGCATGTGCTACCACGCCCGGCCAACATGGCAATTTTTAATTGAATACCAGACATTGTATATGGGAAGTTGGAGATAATTCAAGGCTCTGGGTAAAGATACATTCCTCAAGGGAGTAGAGTTATTTTAGCTTCTGGCAGTCATTTAGATTTAGAATCATTTCAATTCAATCAGCGATCGAATTTATCAGAGGCTGAGCTTCAATTTTTGATCCTAGTTTATTTTAGGTTTATTCCTACTCCTGGGTATAGCCTTTGGATGTCCTAACTAAAAGCCTGGGATATTTGAGTAAGTGCTCAATAAGTGACTCATGCATAAATGAATGAAGTATTCATTAATGATGTGGTTATGGATGCTATTGTATCACTGTTTGATCCATAAAATGTGTCAATATCTGATATCTACGAGATGAGATGTGCTGTCAATAAAGTATCTAACCTAGAACATAATCTGATTTGCTCTTTTCTTTTTTGTGCTTCTTTAGACTCCAAAGCAGCATAGACTAAAAAAGATCCAGAAACTCACAGGTCAGAAAGAGCCCATCTTTTACTCTTCAGCTCCAGGTTATTGACAGATCAATTGTGCGCCTGCTTTAAGGCGCCAGTCTTAAGTAGCAGGTGGTGGGAGATTGAAAAGGAGGATGAAAATGGGAGAAACGTGCCTATTTTTTCTAGCATCTCCCATTGCAAAGAGATGTATACAGATCATGTCTTTCCATGGTTCCTTTCCTTTTGAGGCAAAGCCCAGAGGATTGAGAAAGAAAATTGGTGAGAATGGAGAAAGGGACAAAGGGTAACTACTAAGAGTTTGGTGAGGGAAGTTTCAATCTCTTCATTTCCCCACCACAGAAACTGGATAGACTCCTTTGGAGGAAGATATGTATTATGGTCCCTGTTTCCCCGCTCTGACTGCTTATTGCCATGATTGTTCCTGCTCTTCCCAGTGTAATAGCTTACATCCCCTACATGATGAAGACAGACTAGAATAGGCTTTTGAAAAAACTTGGGACTTGAGATCTCAAGTCCGAGATCTGCCACTAATTAGCTTTATGATCTCGGGTATAACTTCATCGTTGTTTCCTTGTTTGCAAAATGAGGGGGTTGGAGTAAATGATGTCAGTAGTCATGATGCTAACAGATTCTTCACCCCTACCCCCAGGTCCACATTGGAAAGAAAATCTCAGAATGGGTCACATTGAAACTAACCTGACGCAGTGAGTGAAGCCTGTCTTCAGTCTATTCTTTTTCTCTTCTGCCTTCCTACTGATAAACTCTAAAAGTTAACAATTAAATACCTGGTTCTCTGTTTTGCCTCCCTCACTATGCCTTTCTTTTTATTTATTTATTTATTTATGAGATTGTGTTTCACTCTGTCACCCAGGATAGAGTGCAGTGGCATGATCATGGCTCACTGCAGCCTTGACCTTCCGGGATCAGGCAATTCTTCAGCCTCAGCCTCCTGCTTAGCTAAAGCTTTCTCCTTTCTAAGTTAAATCTCTCTTCTTCTTGGTTTCTTTAATATCAGTTAATTACAGTGACACACTCTGTTGCTTCCAGTGTTTCAGGACTCCCTGTGAGCTGGAAAGAGGAATACATACTCTGGTCAATGGACAGGAGTCTTCAACAGATCTTTCGGTACCTGGAAAATGCAAGGTGAGGGAATGTCATTTCTGGGTGGGGGATTGAAGGTGGAAGAGAACTGAAGAGGGAAGGGAGGGGGAGGAAAGAGGGAGGAGAGAGTTTTATCAGTAGGGGAAGTTCTGGGTCCAAATTTGTGTAAGGATTATTTCTGAGTGGAAGGGAACAGTTGTCTTCCTTTGTCCTGGTGAAGAAATTCTTTCTCTTTTTTTGAACTAGAAAAGGTAGGTTTATTAAAGATATGTTGTAAAGGGCACAACGGGCAGGGCAACAGCAAGAGTGTCTGCTGTCTGCTGCCAAATTTTTTCCATAAATAATTGATGTTGGGGAAAGTAACTTTTTTTTCCAGTTCTCTCTTGGGCCTAAAATATTTTGCATTTAAAATGGCCACTCTCATTCCTTTTCCCACTTCAAAGCAAATGGAAACTTTTCTCTTTATTTCTCAGATCAAGTCTTATGGAACCTGGTTTATCTGAATCACAGGATATGAGTTCTTCTTCTCAAGATATAAGTTCTTCTTCTATCTCCCCTGTTCTTGGGAATCAGGAGCCTGTTCTACCCTGCTGTGACTGTCAGAAGGCAGAACATTCTACTGACTACAGCATCTCCTCTGGATCATCATGCAATAACTCCAGCCAGTCTCACTTTTCTGTCTTTTCTGAAGGAACAACCTGGGAATTCCAGAGCCATAGTTTACCTGGTTCCTTGGAAAAGCAACCATCTGTGTTCAGGAACCAAGGTACATCCTTGCCTCCTTTTCAGCTGTCAGAGCCTGAGAAATCAAAACTTTTGCAGAATTTGGCAAGCCTTTCATCCTTACAACCGCAAAGCTCTTTTATCAACTCTAATTTTGAACCCCTAAATATCTGCAAACAAAAAGAGAAAACAAAAAATGAGAGAAGGAGCAAGAGTCATTTGACATCAGATCATGAACCAAATTCTGTTTCCAAGGAGAGACCACAACTCTCAGGGTGGGGTTCAATCCAACTCTCTCCTTTGGCTAGAAGGGAGCTAGAAGGACATATGTCTTGGAAGGTTGGTACTTTGCAGAAACAAATAGTGCCTCTGCCTGTGAGGGAATCACAGGCAATGCTGAATTACTTAATTGAAGTACAAGGAGGAGTCCCTGAACCAGAGAAACCCCAAACGCAGTTATCTATGCCCATTTGTCAAAGCACTGAGCAAAATAACAATAAATCCCCAGACCTTCCATCATTTCAGCTCCATGTGAACATTGGAGTCGAATCTGGATTAAGTAGGACAGAAACAAAATTTTCACAGTCACTTATCTCGGGTAGGCAGTTACAGCCTGGGGACAACCTTCAAAGCCTCGGATCCAAGCCTTTAGTTACCTCAATGGGTATTCTACCTCCCAGAAGTTTAGGAGCTAATGTAATTCAAGAGGAAACTACTTCACTGAAGAAAGACCCAAAACACGTTCTAGAGCTTAGTGTAGGGCAGAGGGTCATTGGTCTGCCAGAAACGATACAGCAGCATAAGACACAAGTGACTAATATGGAGTTGACCTCAAGACTACCATATCAAGTCACAGATAGCATAAAGGTAACTCCACTGGCTTTACTTCAGGTCATGGATTCAATGGGGAAGATCCCAGAGCCACAATCAGAAGTGATAGAATCTGTGGGTTTGTTCCTACAGCCACAAAATCAAGTTGTAAAACCAATGGAAGCCATGGAAACAGTAAGTGTAACCCTAAAGCCATGGAATCAGGTCATTGAATCAGTGGAGATGACCCCAAGGCCTCAACACCAAGTTATGAAATTAGAGAGGATGGCTTCAAGACTACTGAATCAAGTCACAGATAATGTAAAGGTAACTCCTGCAGCACTGCTTCAAGTCATGGATTCTATGGGGATGATTAACAGATCACATCCACATATAGAATCAGTGGGAATGATCCCAGCACCACAATATCAAGTTATGGAGTCAGTGAAGATGAACACATTGTTGAACCATCAAGCCACAGAACCCGAAAAGATGAATCTAAGACCACAACATGAAGTTTTGGAAACTACAGAAATGATCCCAGGGCCACAGCATAAAGTCATGGAATCGGTGGGCATAACTTCATGGTCACGAAGTCAAGTCATAGAACAAGCAAAGAGTACTACAGGGCCAATACATCAAAACACAAAATCACTGGAAATTATCTCAGCACCATTGCATCAAGTCATGAGTAATGTGAAAATAACTCCAGTTGCACTATTACAAGCCATGGATTACATAGGGATCATTCCACCAGCACAGTCTCATGTAGAATCCTGGAGTTTGACCCCAGGTTCACAGTTGCAAGGTAGGAAAACCATCCATTTGGTCCTACCACCAGAGTTTCAAGATATAAACACTATGGAGTTGACCCTAAGACCATTACTGGAAAATACAGAATTTGTGAAGTTGGCCCCAAATTCACCATTACAGGACATCAGACCTGAGAAGACAGACCTAGTACTACAGCTTGAAGATGTACAAACTCCACAAATGAAAGAATGTAGGAGGTTAATTCCTGAGATACAGGTGCAAAGTACAAAATATGGGGAATTGAACAAAGGGACACAAATTCAAGCAGTAAAATCTGCTTCATCTGTAGAGATGAACTCCAAACCAAATGATCAAGCCAGAGAGTCTGAAGGATTAGCCACATGGCATCAAGCCTCAGAATGTTTAGGGATGATCTCAGAGCCAGGGTATCAAGGAACAGAAGAGAAGTTGACCTCTGACACTTGTCACCAAGTGGAGGAATCTATTGCATTGAAACAGTCATCTTTAGAAATTATCCCAGGGCCACTGAGCCAAGCTTCAGAATCTATAGAGATAAACTCAATATCATTCCAAGGCACCCCTGAGACAACACATCAACTTGTAAATGCAGTAGGGGAAATTCCAGCATCACAACACATAATAAAAGAATCTCTGGATTTGATGCCAGGATCAGAAAAGCAAAGTGTGAAATCAGAATTGTTGACCCCAGAACCACAGCCTCAAGGTACTAAATGTGTTCATCTGAATCTAGGACCATGTGCAGAAGTTGCTGAGTTGTCAGAGTTACCCCTCAGATCTGAATATGAAGATACGGAAACTATGCGACTGGTATTGCCTCAAGTTGATAACACCCAGGGGGTCATCCCAATACCATCATATTCAGAGACAGAATCTTTGGAGTTGACTCTAGGACAAGGGATGCGATCTGAGAAATCAGAACCACTACTACAAAATTTGAAGTCTGTGGAGTTAACCTGTGAGTCATCCCCATTAGTGGTAGGATCCAAAGAGTTAATTACAGAAACAGAAACAAAACCACATGTTATGGACTTGAGCCCAGAGCCACAACTCCAGAGAGCAAAGTACAGGCAGTTTGATCTACAGCCACAGTTGCAAGATGTAACATATGTGAATTTAATCCAACGGAATACTACAGGAGTAGTTGAATCTGATAAGATGATACTAGAACCCGTGATACGTGTGTCATTGGAGGCATTGAGTAAGGGGGCACATCTCCAAGATGTGCAATCTGTGGATTTAAATCTGGGCCCACGGCAACCAAGTATTAAATATTCTGGATTGACCCCAGGGTCACAGTTGCAAAGTGTCAGTTTTTGCAAGTTATCTCCAGAGCCACTTCTTCAAAGAGAAAGGTCTGTAGATTTAATCTCGGGGTTCCCACAGTATGGTGTGAAATCTGATGAATTGACCTCAGATTCCCCAATGCAAAAAGTCAAATCGTTGGATTCTATCCCAGGAACAAAGCTTCAAAGTGTCAAATTTGTACATTTGACTCCAGAACCACAACCTCAAGGTGTGGAATTAAACCCAGGACCATCCTTGCAAGATGTCAGATTTTCTGATCTGATCCAAGAACCAAAGCATCAAGGTTTCAAACAAATGCAGTTGATACCAGGAACTCAGCTTGAAGATATAAAGTCTCTAGGGTTTGTACCAGAGTCATCTCTGCAGTTAAGCCAAGGGCCACATGTTGAAGGTATGAAATCTGTTTTGCCTACTGAAGGATCACAGTTTCACAGCATGAACTCTGTTAACCTGACCTCAGAACTACAATCTCAAGATGTAAAATCTGAGGAGGTAAAGCTAGGGCTACAGCAGCAAGATAGCAAGTGTTCTGAATTGATTTCAGGGCCAAAGCTTCAACATGTCAAAATTGGGGAGCAAACCCCAGAATCAATGTTTCCAGGGTTTCAAGGTATGAAACAAGAACAGCCTGACCCAGAGCCATGGCTACAAGATGTCAAATGTTTTGATTTGACACCAGGAGCTCAGCCTCAAGGTATGAATTCTTCTGAATTGAACCAAGGACCACAATTACAAGATTTAAATCCTGTGGAGTGGGCCCCAGTCTCAAAACTGCAAGGTTTAAAATCTGAGAAGCTCATTCCAGAGCCACAGCTAGAAGAAATGAAATCTGTGGAGTTAACCCTAGGGCCACATTTGGGAAGTATGAAATCTGTGACATTTACACCAAAGCCAGAGCTGGGAGATGTCAAATCTATGATGTTAGCCCCAGGGCCACAAGCAGAAAGTGAGCAACTAGGGGAGCTAACCTCAGACTCAGAGCTTCAATCTGAGTTGCTGACCTCAGGATCACAGTTGGAAGTTATGAAATCTGTGGCCTTAACTCCGGGACCACACCTGGAAAGTATAAAATCTATGGAGATAGCCCCAAATCCACAGCTGGAAGGTGGGCAATCTGTGGAGATAAACCTGGAATCACAGATAGATGTCATATCTGTGGAATCCACCCCTGATTCCAAGCCTCAAGGTGTGAACTCTGTGGAGTTGACTCCAGGTTCAAGAATTCAAGATTTAAAAACTGGAGAGTTGGTCCCAGGTATACAGCTGCAAGATTTGAAAGCTGTGGAATTACAACTTGGGCAAGATGAGAAGTTCATGGTTTTTGCACCAGGGCTGTTGCCTCAAGGTAAATCTATGGAAATGCTTCAAGAGCCTCAACTACAAGGTGTGGAACCTGAGGAAATGACTTCAGAGTCACAAATGCAAGGTATGAAATTCATGCCGATTACTCCACGTTTAAAGTTTCAAAGTTTAAAATCTGCAGAGAAGCCTCCAGATCCACAGCTGCAATGTGTAAACTCTGTGAAGTTGACTCCAAGTCTAGAGATGCAGGCAGTAGAATCTGTAACCGCAATACAAGAGTTTAAAGGTATAAAATCTGTGGATTTAGCCCTAAAGCAACAGTTTCAAGAAATAGTACCTCTGGATTTAACTCCTGGGCCCGAACAGGAAGGTCAGGTATCTGTAAATTCACTAGAGCAGCAATGTGTGAATTTTCAGCAAGTACAAAGAGAGTCTGAATCAGGAGGTGTAATGTCTTTGGAATTAATTCCAGAGATAAAATTTGAAGGCATAAAATCTGTAGATTTCAACTCTGAGCAACAGTTGGAAGGTATGAAATCATTTGAATTGACGGCAGAATCAAATATGCAAGATATAAAAGCTAAAGAGTTCAAATGTGAACCACAGTTGCAAAGTATGAAATCTCCCAAATTGACCCCAGGACCACAGTTGCACCAAGTGAAACCCTTGGGCTCAACTTCAAAGCCACCGCTTCAAAGTGTGAAAATTGTGGAACTAAACAAAGAGCCAGTACTTGGAAGAAGGAAATCTGTTCAGTGGCTACCAAGATCTGAGTTCCAAGGTATAAAATCTGTAGGGTTAAATCTTGGGTCACAATCTCATGGTGTCAGACCTGCAGAGCTGAAACTTTCCATAAAGTTGGGAGATGCGAAGTCATCTGAATTGACTCCAGGTCCAAAAATACAAGGCTCAAAGTCTATGGAGTTTAACCTTGGGCGACAATTGCAGTGTATAAAACCTCCTGAGTTGTCCACAGGTCCACAGCTGCAAAAAAGGAAAATTATGGCATCAACCTCAGAGCCACGGTTTCAAGGTGTGAAAACTGTGGAGTTAAACCAAGAGCCACAACTTGGAAGTATGAAATTTGTGCAGTGGAAACCAGGACCTGAGTCCCAAGGTATGAAATCTGTAGGGTTAAAATTTGGGTCACAATCTCAAAGTGTCAAACATGCAGGGTTGAAACCATCTCTACAGTTGGAAAGTGTGAAGTCATCTGAATTGACTTTAGGTCTAAAACTTCAAGATGCAAAATCTATGGAGTTTAACCTTGGGCCACAGTTACAGTGTGTAAAAACTTCTGAGTTGTCCACAAGACAACAGCTGCAAAAAGGGAAGGTTCTGATGTCAACCTCAGAGCCAAAACTTCAAGGTGTGAATGCTGTAGAGTTAAATCAAGAGCCACAGCTTGGAAGTATGAAATCTGTTCAGTGGATGCCAAGACCAGAGTTCCAAGGTATGAAATCTGTGCTAAACCTTGGTTCAAAATCCCAAGGTGTCACAAGTGTAGAATCGAAACCTTTAATACAGTTAAGAGATGTGAAGTTATCTGAGTTGACTCCAAAGCCAAAACTCCAAGGTATACAACCTCTGGCATCACTCTGGGAGCATCAGTTTCAGGGGTTCAAATCTATTGATTTGAAACCTGGGCTACAGTTGAAGAGTATGAAATCATGTGATCCAATTTCAAGGCCAAAACTCTGTGATATAAAATCCATAGCACTCAAACCTGGGCTTC
Source organism: Carlito syrichta (assembly GCF_000164805.1). NCBI lineage: Eukaryota > Metazoa > Chordata > Mammalia > Primates > Tarsiidae > Carlito > Carlito syrichta. The sequence goes on from NW_007259499.1 coordinate 131,123, forward strand.
ATTTGCAAGATGTGGAATCTTCTGAGTTGACTCCAGGACCACAGCTTCAAGTGAAACCCTCAGAGTCATCCCCAGGAACACAGCTGCAAAGTATAAAGTCTCTAGTAGTTACACAAGAGCCACAGCTTTCAGAGGTAAAATCTGGGGCATTAAGCCAAGAGCTACAATTACAAAGTGATGAGACTGTAGAAATGAACTTCCTACTACACTTGAAAAGTATGAAATCATCTGAATCGGCTCCTCAGACAGAGTTTCAAAGTATGAAATCTGAGGATTTCAACTCTGGACCACAGTGGCAAGGTATCAAATCTTCTAATTTGATACCTAAGACAAAGTCCCGAGATATGAAATTTATTGAGTTAAACCCCAGCTCACAGTTGAAAAGTATACTATTTTCTGATTTGACCTCGAGCACCAAGATTCAAGGTGTTAAATCTAAAGACTTCAAATCTGTGCCACAGTTGCAAGGTGTGAAATCTTCTGAGTCAATACTAAGAACAAAACTTCAAGAAATGAAATTGGTGGACTTCAACTCAGGTCCACAATTGGAAGACATGAAGTCTTCTAGGTTGATCATGGGTACAAAGCTTCAAGATGTAAAATCTATGGATTTCAGTTCTAGATCATACTTACAGGGTGTGAAACCTATAGAATTCAAACCTAGTCCAAAGTCACAAAGTGAAAAATCTGATTTGACCTTGGGGAGGAAATTTCCAGGAGCAAAATCTGTGAAGCTGGACTCAGGTCTACAGTTACAAGATATAAAATCTTCTCATCTGATCATGGGTACAAAGCTGCAAGATGTACAGTCGATGAAGTTCAGGTCTGGACTGTTTTCTCAAGGTATAAAACCTGAGGTGATCTCAGGGACAAAGCTTCAAGGTGTGAAATCAGTGGACTTCAATTCTGGATCACAGATAGAAAGTGAAAAATCTTCTGAGTTGATTCAAGGAACAAAACGTCAAGATGTAAAAACTGTAGAGTTCAACAGTGTTCCATGTTCACAAAGTATGACATCACCTGAATTAACACTAGAGACAAAGCTTCAATGTGGGGAGTCCATGGAATTCAACTCAGGTCCACACTTGCAAGATCTGAAATATTCTAATTTGATCCTGAGCACAAGGCTTCCAGGTGTAAAATCTATGAAATTCAATTCTGGATCACACTTGCAGGGCATGAAATCTTCTGAAGTGATCCCAGGGACAAAGCTTGAAAAAGTGAAATCTGTGGGGCTCATGCCTGGACCAATGTGGCAAGATGTAATGCCTTTGTTCAGGGTTGGAAGGCATCAGCAAGATGAGACATCTCATAAATTGAATCCCTGGCCAGAGTTTCAAAATGTAAAATTTATGGTGTTCAATACTGGGCCACATTTGCAACATAGAAAATCTTCAGAATTTTGCACAGGGACAAAATTTCAAGATGTAAAATCTATGAAATTTAATCATGAGCAACAGTTACAAGATGTGAAATTTTCTGAGTTGGGCCTGGGAAGAAGTATTCAAGGTGTGGAATCTTTAGATCTCAACCCTGGGCTACAGTTGCAAGGAATAAAATCTTCTGAGTTGTTCACAGACAGAAAATTTCCAGATGAGCAATCTCTGGAATTTAAGCATGAGCCTAAATTGCTAGGTGGGGGGAAATCCTCTGAACTAAATCTAGAGCCACAGATTCAGTGTAAAAATTGTATGTCATTCAATACTGGGCCACAGTTACAAGTTATAAAATCTTCTGAGTTGAATCCTGGATCAGAGTTTCAATGTATAAAATCTCAGGTGTTTTGCCTTGGACCACATTTGCAAGATGTGAATTCTGCATCTGTGTCAAGACCAAAACTTCAGTGTATAAATTCTACTGGGTGCAACCCTCAATCCCATGTGCAAGGTGTGAATTCTGCATCCATTTCAGAGCCACAGCATCGGTGTATAAATTCTACTGGGTACAATCCAGGACCATATTTGCAAGATGTGAAATCTTCTGAACTAACTCTAGCTTCAAAATCTCAAAGTATGAAGTGTTCTGAGTTGAATCCAGGGACAGAAATTCAAAGTGAGGTATCTATGATATTCAACTCTGGACCACATTTGCAAGATTTGAAATCTGAATTGATTCCAGAGTCAAAGTTTCTAGGTATAGCACCTATGGAATACAACCCTGGGCTCCATCTGCAAGATGTGAATTCTTCTGCATCCATTCCAGAGCCACTTCACTGTGTAAATGCTATTGGGTGCAACCCTGGGCCCCATTCGCAAGGTGTGAATTCTCCTGCATCCATTCCAGAGTCACACTGTCACTGTGTAAGTGCTATTGGGTGCAACCCTGGGCCCCATCTGCAAGGTGTATCTTCTTCTGCATCCATTTCAGGGTCACAATATCAGTGTGTAAATTCTATTGGGTGCAACTCTGGGTTGCATTTGCAAGGTATGAATTCTGCATCCATTCCAGAGCCACAACTTCACTGTGTAAAGTCTACTGTGTACAGCCCTCGGCCCCATCCACAAGGTATATATTCTTCTGCATCCACTTCAGGAACACAATATTATTGTGTAAATTTGATTGGGTACAACCCTGAGCCCCATCCACAAGGTGTATATTCTTCTACATCCATTTCAGGGTCCCAGCATCAGTGTGTAAATTCTCCTGTGTGTAACCCTGGGTCACAGTTGCAAGGTGTGAATTCTTCTGCATCCATTCCAGGGCCACAACTTCAGTGTGTAAACTCTACTGGGTGCAACCTAGGATCATATTTGTCAGGTGTGAAATCCTCTGAACTAACTCTAGTTTCAAAACCTCAAGGTATTAAGTCTGAGTTGAACCCGGGGACAGAACGTCAAAGTGAAGCATCTATGATGTTCAAACCTAGACTACGTTTGCAAGGTTTTAAATCTGAAGTGACTCCAGAGTCAACGTTTCCAGGTATAGCACCTATGGAAAACCAACCTGGGTCACAGGTACAATGCAGAAGTTCTTCTGAGTTGAATCCAGGGCCAAAATTACAATGTATAGATTCTATGGAGTGCAAACTTGGGCCACACTTGCAACATGGGAAATCTTTTGAATCGACACCAAAATCTTTTGCATTTCAAGGTATGAGATCTTCTGAGTTACATTCAGGGCTACAGTTTCAAGGTATAAAATCTGTTGTGTTTGACTCTGGGCAAAATTTGCAAGATGTAAAATGTGAATTGACTCAAGGAACAAAGTTTAAAGGTATAACACCAATGGAGTTCAACTCTGTCTCACAGCTGCAAGGTATAAATTCTTCTGAGTTGAATTCAGAGTTAAAACCTCAGTGCATAAATTCTATGAAGTTTAATCCAGGGCTGCAGATGCAAGGCATTAAACCCTCTGAATTGAACCCTGGGTCAGAATCTCAAGGTACAAAATCTAGTCTGTTCAACTGTGGGCCACATTTGAAAGGTTTGAAATCTTCTGAGTTAATTTCAGGTACAAAGTTTCAAGGAGACCAAGTTTTGGAGCACTTTGGATCACAGCAGCAAGTTGTGCAACCTGTGCTTACTTTGGGTTCTCAGTTAAAAGGTATGAAATCTGTGGCATTTTTACAAGAGCCACTGCTTAAAGATGTAAAGTCTGTGGAGTTAAACAAAGAGCCATTGCTTTGTGGCACAAATTCTATGGGATTGATTTCAGGCTCTGAGCTGCAGGACTTAAAATTAGAACCATATTTTCAAAAAGTGAAACCTGTGGAGTTAATTCCAGACCCACATCCTCAAGATATGAATTCTGGGGGACTGCCTCCACATCACAGAGAGCAATCTGTTAAGTCAAACCCATGGCCACAACCTCAAAGTGTGAATTTTTTAGGGTTAAGATCATGCCTCAGGTCAAAATGTGTTGAATCTGTGGCCTCTGCACCATATTTTCAAGATGTAAAACCTGTGGAGTTGATATCAGGGTCCCAACAGCAAGATATGAATTGTCGAGAGTTAACTTCAGGATGGCAAGGAGTGAAATCAGTAATGTTGGCACAAGAGCCAACTAGGAGGTTCCCACCAGGACCAATGTTGACTAGTGTCAGATTTTCAAATTTGTCTCCAGAATCTCAGCAACAAGGTATGAAATCTTTAGAGTTTACTCCAGAGTCAAAATTGCAAAGTATAAAATATGGGAAATTGTCTCCAATGTCTTTGCAGCAAACTACAAAATCTGTGGAGTTAGCACAAGGGTCACTCCTTCAAAGAGTGAAATGTGGGGAACAAATTCTAAGAACGAATTATCAAATAGCAGAATCCTCTGAAATAACTCCTAGACCAGGGTTTCAGTCTGCAAAATATGCAGAGATGATCCCAAAGCCAAGGCATCAAGTCCCTAAATCTGTGAATTTGATTTCAATGCCAATTTATCCAGCCACAGAATCTTCAGAAATAGCCCAAGGGTTGGCACAGAAAGGCACTGAAACTGTAGATACATTTGTGGGGTTGACCCCAAAGTCAACAGGTAAAGACATGGAGTCATCAGGGATGCCGCTGCAGCTGGATCTTCCAGTATCAAAATTCGTTGATCTGACTCCAGTGCTGCTGGATCAAGGCTCAAAATCCTTAGAATTAACTCCAGAGAAAAACTACCAAGTCCCAGAAACTCTGGAATCATTGTCTCCATCATGGCCTCAAGTTAAGGACTTGGGGGAGTTATATATGGGGCCTCTGCAGCAAGTCGTGGAATCTGAAGAGATTTCCCTGGAGCTCAAACACCACACAGAAGCTATGGGGTTGACCTCTGAGGCAAGGCTTCAAGGAAAGGAATTCCTTGGAATGACCCCACTACCAATAAGTCAAGTCAATGGATGTGCAGAGAGATCTCCAAGGCCGTATCCTCAAGATTTAGAACCTGTGGAGCCAATCTCTGAAAAAAGACTGCAAAGGGAAGAATCTGTAGTATTGATTCCAAAGTCATTACATCACATTCCAGATTCTGTTTCAGGGATGGCACCAAGGCTAGGACATCAAGTCCCTGAATTTGTGGAGCTGACTTCTGAGACAGGGCTGCGAGTGGAGAAAACTTTGGAATTGACCCCAAAATCACAGAATCATGTGGGATCTTTAGGGATAATATTAGGGTTAGGACATCAAGTCCAAGAATCTGTAAATTCGTCCTCTAAGCCATGGCTGCAAGTAGAAAAATCTTTAAAGTTGTCTCCAAAGCAAACAAGTCAAGTTGTGAGACATGCAGAATCTGTAGAACTCACCTCTGAGACATGGCAGCAAAGGGAGGTATCAGTGGGACAAACACAGTCAGATAATCAAAGTATAAACTATTCAGGGATAGCTCCAGGACCACTGGGTCAAATTATAGAATTTATGAGGATTAGTCCAGAGCCATTAGATCAAGTCACAGAATCTGCAAGAACACAGCTTCAAGTTGCTCAATCACAGGGGGTGAGCCCAGCAGATTCCCCAAAAGTTATTCTGTCTGTGAAAGTGACCCCTGGGCCACCATTTCAGGTTGCAAAGTCTGTGACAATACCAGGGGCAATCCCTCAAATGGGAGAATGTGTTGAGTTGACTCCAGAACTGCAAGATGTGAGACCTTCAGAGTTTGCTTCAAGGCTATGGTCCCAAGATGTGAACCCTAAAAAATTAATCTCAGAGCCAACACACCAAATTTTGGAAACAATGGAGTTGACAGGGTTTCAAATTGTAAAGACGATATTAGTCCCTGGGCCACTCCCTCAAATCATAAAATCTGAGGAATTAGCACCAGGACCAGTTCCTCAGATTGTAGAACCAATAAGAATAGCCCTAGAATCAGGAATTGAAGTATTGGATTGTTTGGATTTACTCTCAAGGTCACATATTCAAGAACTAATAGAACCTGTAGAATTAACTCCATGGCCAAATAGTCAAGTGAAATCTGAAGAATTAATCTCACAGCAAACATCTCCATTTGAAGAACCTATAGTATTGACTCATAAACAAGGGCTTCAGGCTGTGAAATCTATCGTGATAAAAACAGAGCCTCCTAAAGTTGTGGAATGTGAGAATTTGAATCTAGAACAAATGAGTCAGAATAGGGAGTCTGAGGAATTAAAAACAGAAGAGGTACAAGTAGGAACTTCCTTCTCTAGTTTCCTACACAGCTCTTCAACCCCGTTCATTTCAAGCTCTGTCAAAACAACATCTGAGTTGGCAGGACTCCGGGATTCTGGGATGCCAGAAGTATCAAGATCTTTGGATACAACAGACTTTGAAACAGGTATTTTGCAGCCTGAAGAGTCCTATATAGGCCCTACTATGATACAGTCTTCAATTCTTCCCTTGGCCCTTCATAATCAACCCTCTGATAAGATAGCTAACACTGTGGAAAACTTATGTCCTGCGATCCTAGGAGTGGATGTCATATCCAAGGAAAGAACTAAGAGGAAGCAGTTGGAGAACTCATTCCGGAGACATCCACCACGAAGCTGGAGATCACCATCTGGGACATTCCAGGAAGAGCCAGCAGTTCGAAGAGGCCTTTCTAATTCTTTCCTGGGCAGACAACAGAATGTCTGGGAGAGTCATACCTGGAGGCAGCGATTACCTAGAAAATATCTCTCCACTATGCTAATGTTGGGAAATGTCTTGGGGACCACTATGGAAAGGAAGCTTTTTTCTCGAACATCTTTAGCAGAAAGAGCCACTGCAGATAAGTGTCAAGCTATTCAAAATTTATTTGGGGTTCCAGCTGAACTGATGGAATTTTCCCAGAGCCTGCTAGAGAAGGGCCCAGGTACTATTTCTCAGCGTTCAGTGGTCAAAAACTATATTCAGAGACATACTTTATGCCATGGTCCTGATAAAAGAATGTCCTTAAGGATATGGACACGTGGCTCCACATCTTCCATAATACAGCAATACTCTGGGACTATAATGGGAATAAAGAAAACAAATTTGAGGCTCAGTGATATATCCCAGGAAGCCATTCAGCACATACCTATCTCATGTGTAGGGGACCAGCTTCCTGCCCCAGTAAAGTCAAGGTCTTCCCTCAGGATATTTTACAATAGGGAAGATCCTGTTCCAATGGAAGGGAGCATGAGCTCACAGAGTGATTCACAGACAAGGATTTTTGAGCCCCAACATTCCCTCAAGCCAAGTTATCTTTCCCAGACCACCACTGACTTCTCTGAACAGTGCCAGTTGCTACAGGATCTGCAGCTAAAAATAGCAGCAAAACTGTTAAGGAATCAAATACCCCCCAATATGCCTCCACCTCTAGCTTCAGGTCTGGTCCTAAAATACCCTATCTGTCTACAGTGTGGCCGGTGTTCAGGATTTAATTGCTGCCATAAATTACAGGCCACTTTTGGGCCTTATCTTCTTATATATCCACAACTCCACCTTGTAAGCACTCCTGAAGGCCATGGTGAGATTCGGTTGCATCTTGGCTTCAGGTTGCTGACTGGGAAAAGACCCCAAGTCTCAAAGTATGATGAAAGAGATAGACCTATCATACCAAGGAGCTCTATATCACAATCAAAAAGGAAAGCTAAAATCTATACTCAAGCTTCCAAGAGTTCTACTCCTACAATAGATTTTCAGTCCGAGTCTTCCCAGTCTCCTGCTTCTTCTGTACAAGTTCACACCAGGCAATGGCAATGTGGCAGCCCTAGACTAGTAGAAAAGACCGAAAATAGAGAGCATGAGCATTATGAATGCACTCAAGTTCACATGCTACCAGAGAGTGACTCTGAAAGCAATTACAAGAAAAAATGGGCTAAAGTGAGAACCAAGAAGACCTCTGATTTAAAACGTCCCAAGAGGAGAATCAACAAGGGAAGTAGAAAACAAAATGCAAAGTTCTACACAAACAGTAGAACCACAATAGAGAGTACCTCTAGGGAATTACCAGCTTTAAGAAGGAAGAGGGTTGGAACAGCTCAGACAAGTACTGCTGCCTCTTTAAAAAGACCACCTAAGAAATACTCCCAAACCAAGTTCTTGCAATTGCTTTTTCAGGGCCTCAGGCAAGCATTTCAAACAGTACACAGGGTTTTAGCTTCTGCTGGGCAGAAGCCTGAGGATAAAACAAGGCCAGACAATTTGCAGTCAAGCAAAAAGTACCTGCCAAAACAAAAAGTCACAGACTATTGCTTACCAACAGATATCAAAAGAGACAGGAAGCCAGTTGACAAGCTAAGGCCAACAGGCTCAGCCACTAAGCAGGGGGACGTATTATGGGGAGCAACAGACCAATGTAGATCAGCTCAACAGCCAAAAAGTGATGGCTCTCTTCAACTAGGACCTCTCCAGCTGCCTAAGCCCATAGGTTCCCAAAGAGATACCACTTTCCAGATGATCTCAGTTGGGCATTTGGGTACAGTTCAAAAAAACAGCAGTAGCAGATCAAAGAAAGACTTCTGCAGAAATGAAATCTCCAGCCAGGAGTCTAAGAACTTGGCCACGCTAGGAACCAGAGTTCAGGCCCAAAGTAGAATCCTCCCGGGTTCCCCTATGAAGAGAAGCCGGCACAGTCACCTTAAAGAGAAGCTCATACACAAGGAGCGAAGCCACCACCGCATCTACAGAGACAGAACCCGACGGGATCCCTTTGAGAGGAGTCCTTGCAGTTCCTCTCAAAGAGACCATCGCAGACCCTTTGGGAGGAGACACCATCGTCTCTCTGAGAGAAGCTCTCGCAGTCCCTCTTGGAGAGACCATTGCAGTTCTGAGATGAGACGTCCAAGTCTGTCTGAGAGGAGCCTTCCAAGCCTCTCTCTGAGAGACCATCGCAGACTTTCCGAGAGGAGACGATACAGTCTCTCTGAGAGAAGCCCTCGAAGTCCCTCTCGAACAGACCATCGCAGATCCTCTGAGAGATGTCACAGCCTCTTGGAGAACAGTCATCACCGTCCCTCAGGGAGGAGCCAACGCAGTCCCTCAGAGAGGAGATGTCTCAGACCCTCTGAGAGGAGCCGTCCCAGTCCCTCTGAGAGGAGCCGTCCCAGTCCCTCTGAGAGGAGCCGTCGCAGTTTCTCTGAGAGGAGCCGTCGCAGTTTCTCTGAGAGGAGCCTTCGCAGTTTCTCTGAGAGGAGCCGTCCCAGTTTCTCTGAGAGGAGCCACTGCAGTCCCTCTGAGAGGAGTCGTCGCAGTCCCTCTGAGAGGAAAGCACACAGCTCCTCTGGGAAAACCCGCCACAGGCCTGAGATGAGGCAAGGCAGGCCCCCTGAGAGGAGCCATCGCAGTTCCTGTGAGAGGAGCCGTCGCAGTCCCTCCGAGAGGAGCCATCATCGCAGCCCCTCGGAGAGGGGCCGTCGCAGTCCTCCTACGGAGCGACACCAGCACAGTTCCCCCAAGGAGAGCCACCGCCGGTCCAAAGGCTTCAAGCGCGCCTCAAGCGGGTCTCCAAGGGCGCGCGCACAAAAACGCTGGAGCCGGGCGAGTGTGGAGCCCGGAGCCGGGTGAGGCCGAGTGGCCGCCTCCGCCTGGGCTCCCGCGAGTCACCGCCCGGCTGCCCTCTCAGGCTTCTCCACGCCCGGCCGCTGCCCAAGGCCGCGACCTCCGCAGTGAAGGGGCCGCCGAGTCCCTCCCCGGGGGTGGGGCAGAAGGGCCTGGCATTCTCTCGGATCAATAAAGAGGCGAAGACCAAGTCCGCGCGCGTCTGCTGGGGCCTC
>NW_007259499.1:141030-142016 GCF_000164805.1 Carlito syrichta
CCGGTACGTTTGCGCGGCGAGCGGTCCGGTGGCGTGTTCGGTGGCGGTGGCCGTGTTGTGTCCGCGCTGGCCCCATGTGGCTTTTGAGCGATTGAAGATGCGTCGAGCGCGCCGGAGGAACGAGTGCTAAAGGTTTCTTCGTTTTCATAAACTTCCACCTTAAATAGCCACCTGTAGCTAGTGACCATTTGATTGAACAGTGCAGGTCCACACCTAGTGTGGGGGAGAAAAACCCAGCATGCAAAAACGAAGCACAAATTACAAGGAAAATCGAGTAGATGACACAGTGCAACCAGGCCTACATATTTCTCCAGACATCAGATTCGTGCTCATAGATACACTGATGAATTGGGAAGGACGATAAAAATGGCAGTGCAAGACTGGTTTGTTATTGTTATTTTGAGTTGGAGTCTCATTCTGTTTTTGTTTTTGTTTTTTTTTGGTTTGGAGTCTCACTCTGTCGCCCAGACTGGAGTGCAGTGGCCGCTCCCAGCCACCACAGCCTCAACCTGCTGGGCTCCGGCGATCCTTCCACCTCAGCCTTCCAAGTAGGTGGAACTACAGGCGTGCGGTACCACGCACGGCTAATTTTTGTTTTATTGTAGAGATGAGGTCTTGCCAAGTTGCCCAGGCGGGTCTCGAACCCGCGGGCTCAGGCAATCCACTTACCTCAGCTTCCCAAAGGTGCGGGATTACAGGCTGAGCCACCGAGCCCAGCTGGAGTCTCATTCTGTCTCCCAGCCTGCAAGGCAGTGGCCCGCTCGCGGCCATCGCAGCCTCGACTCCTGGGCTGCGGTGATCCTTTCGCCTCAGCCTTCCAAGTAGTTGGAACTACAGGCGCGCACTACCACACCCAGCTAATTTTTTTGACTTTTATTGTAGAGACCGCCAAGTTGCCCAGGCTGGTCTCGAACCCGCGAGCTCAGGCAATCCACTCGCTTCGGCCTCCCAAAGTGCTGGGATTACAGGCTGAGCCACTGAGCCCG
>NW_007259499.1:142251-153775 GCF_000164805.1 Carlito syrichta
TCCTTCCGCCTCAGCTTTCCAAGGAGCTGGAACTACAGGCGCGCGCTACCACGCCCGGCTGATTTTTGATTTATTGGAGAGATGAAGTCTCGCCAAGTTGCCCAGGCGGGTCTCGAACCCGTGGGCTCGGCAATCCAAAATGTGCAGTTTTTACGTGGTCTTCATTTACTGGATACTCATTAGGTGTATTCATTTAGGTCACATTTACTAAACGTCTGCTGTGTCGTAGACATATAGACATGAGGAACAAGTAGGCAGGGGCCAGGCATGGTGGCTCATGCCTGTGATCCCAGCAATTTGGGAGGCTGAGGTGAGAGAATTGCCTAAGCCTGTGGTTTGAAGACTAGTCTGAGCCACATGGTGAGACCTCATCTCTACAATAAATCAAAAAAAGAAAAACAGCTAGGCAAAGGGAAGATAGGCAAGTAGATCAGGACACACAGTGTAGTAAGTGTGTGTGTGTGTGTGTGTGTGTGTGTGTGTGTGTGTGTGTGTGTAGATTGATTGATTCAGTCACTCTATCACCCAGGCTAGAGTGCAGTGGCATGCTTACGGCCATTGCAGCCTTGACCTGCTGGGCTCAGACAATCCTCCTGTCTCAGCCTTCCAGGTAACTGGAACCACTGGCATGTGCACCACGCCTGCCTAGCTAGTTTTTCTGATTTATTGTAGAGATGAGGTCTCCCAACTGGCTTAGGCAATCAGTCCTCTTGCCTTGGCTCCCAAAGTGTGAGCCATCGTGCCAGCTACCATTAGCCTTATTTAAAATTTGAGTCGGAGTTTCACTCTGTCCCCCAGGCCGGAGTGCAGTGGCACGTTCATGGCCACCACAGCCTTGAACTGCTGGGCTCCAGCGAGCCTTCTGTCTCAGCCTTCCAAGAAGCAGGAATCACAGGCATGCGCCACCACCTATAGCTAATTTTTTTTAATTTTGTAGAGAGAACGTCTTGCCATGTTGCTCAGGCTGGTTTTGAACCCCTGAGTCAGGCAATCCTCTGCCCTCCTCCCAAAGTGCTGGGTTTATCCGCATGAGCCACCACTCCTGGCCCATTAGCTTTGCTTACGTGTTCCCATGCTGCTTTCTCTTCTGAAAAACTCTTTCTCCTTCTGGCAAGCTGCATTATTGCTCAGCTTTCAAGTTTCTGCTTCGGGGTGACTTGCTCTGGTAACCCTTCCCTCCTTCCAAAGGCTATATTCAATACCCATTTAAAATTTTAAAAATAGCTGGGCTTGGTGGCTCAGCCTGTAATCCCGCGCCTTTGGGAGGCTGAGGTGAGTGGATTGCCTGCGCCCGCGGGTTCAAGACCCGCCTGGGCAGCGAGACCTCATCTCTACAATAAATCAAAAAATCAGCCGAGCGTGGTAGCGTGCGCCTGTAATTCCAGCTACTCGGAAGGCTGAGGTGGAAGGATTGCCAGAGCCCAGCAGGCGAGGCTGCGGTGGCCGGGAGCGGCCACTGCACTCCAGTCTGGGCGACAGAGTGAGACTCTGACTCAAAAAAATTAAAATAAAATAAAGTAAAATAAAATGAAATTTAAAAAATAAGCCGGGCTCTGTGGCTCGGTTTGTAATCCTGCACCTTGGGAGGCTGAGGTGAGTGGATTGCCTGAGCCCGCGGGTTCAAGACCCGGCTGGGCAACTTGGCGAGACCTCATCTCTACCAATAAATAAAAAAAAAATCAGCCGGGCATGGTAGCACGTGTCTGTAATTCCGGCTACTCGGAAGGCTGAGGTGGAAGGATTGCCGGTGCCCAGTGGGTCGAGGCTGCGGTGGCCGTGGCGTGCACCTGCAGTCCAGTCTGGGCAACAGAGTGAGACTCCAACCCAAAACAAAACAAAACAAAAACAAAAAAAAAAAGCTTTAAAAATTTTAAGAGCAGACCACCACGCCCGGCATGAGGAAACCAAATTTATTTTTTAATGTAAGGAATTGTACAGAAATTAGGTTGGAATATATAGTTTATTTAGAAAGTAAATTAGAGGAGATTCACCTCTCCAAAGTAGGGGAGAGGGGCCGAAGCCAGGAAACTTGACCTGGCCAGTGCTTAGCAGTGCAGTGGTTGAGAATAACAACTGTTTTTTTCCTTCTTTCTTTTTTTTTGCATTGGGACCTCACTCTGTCACCCAAGCTGGAGTGCAGAGGTATGTTCATAGCCATAGTAGCCTCGACCTGCTACTGAACTCAGGTGAGCCTTCACCTTAGTCTTCCAGGTAGCTGGATCTATAGGCACGCGCCACCATGCCCGGTTCATTAATTTTTTGATTTATTGTAGAGACGAGATCTCATCAACTTGACCAGGCTGAGAACACTAACTTTTTTTTTTTGAGTCAGAGTCTCGCTTTGTTGCCCAGGCTGGAGTGCAGTGGCACGCTCATGGCCACTGCAGCGTCAACCTGCTGGGCTCTGGTGATCCTTCCACCTCAGCCTTCCAAATAGCCATAACTACACGTGTGAGCCACCATGCCCGGCTAATTTTTGATTTATTGTAGAGACGAAGTCTCGACAAGTTGCCTAGGCTGGTCTCGAACTCGCGGGCTCAGGCAATCCACTAGCCTCAACTTCCCAAAGTGCTACGATTAAAGGCTGAGCCTCTGAACCCGGCCAGAACTTTCAAAGATTAGATAGGATTGAATAAGTCTGCAAAAACTACTGAGATGAACTAAAATGTAAAGTACTTTTCTAATGAAACCTAAATATTTGCATGTAGGAGAATGGGCTAGGGACTTTTTTGTTTTTTTCTTTGAGTTGGAGTCTCACTCTGTCGCCCAGACTGGAGTGCAGTGGTCGCTCCTGGCCACTGCATCCTCGACCTGCTGGGCTCCAGTAATCCTTCTGCTTTAGCCTTCCAAGTAGCTGGAACTACAGGCGCACACTACCACGCCCGGGTAATTTTTTTTTTATTGATTGATTGATTGATTGATTTTTGAGTCAGTCTCACTCTGTCTCCCAGACTGGAGTGCAGTGTCCGCTACTGGCCACCGCAGCCTCGACCTGCTGGGCTCTGGCGATCCTTCCGCCTCAGCCTTCCAAGTAGCTGGAACTACAGGCGCGCGCTACCACGCCTGGCTAATTTTTTGATTTGTTGTAGAGATGAGGTCTTGCCAAGTTGCCCAGGCAGGTCTCGAAGCCGCGGGCTCAGGCAATCCACTCACCTCAGCCTCCCAAAGCGCGGGATTACAGGCTGGACCACCGAGCCCGGCAAACTAGGGACTTTTAAACATTCCTTTTTTTTTTCAATCTGAGTCTCACTCTTTAGCCCAGGCTGGAGTGCAGGGGCACGCTCATGGCCACTGCAAGGTCGACCTGGGTTCAGGTGATCCTTCTGCCTTAGCCTTCCAAGAAGCCTGAACTACAGGCATGCACTACCATGCCCGGCTAATTTTTTAGTTGACTTATTGTAGAGATGAGGTCTCTCCAGGTTGCCCAAGGCTGTTCTTGAACTCGTGGGGCTCAGACAGTCCTCACCTTGGCCTTACAAAGTGCTAGAATTACACACTTGAGCCACTGCGCCAGTTAAAAATTCTTGGTAGATCAGAAAATAGTTGAGAATAGGCTAAACCTTCTTTTTCTGATTAGAAGCTGAGACTTGCCATGCTGGTGAAAACAAATTGGAAGTCACTACAATTATGATAGTCATTACATCTTCAAGCTTTTTCTTGTTACATTTGTGAAAAGGAAAGTGTCAGATTAATCTCATTTGTAACAAATAATCAAGTGCCCTGGGTTGATTGGTAGACAGTGTAAAATACTTGAGAGTAGTTTTTGTTGAGTCCTTTGGAAATAAGACAGACCTGGAGGGAGGGATTCCCTACCATGGCTTAATACCTAAAATGTTAATCATGGTGATCATCTGAGCAGTTGCTTTTTTAGTATGCTCATGCTTATTCAAGAGAGAGTATATAGATACTGTATTTCTGAATCCTATACTGATAATAAATTCTTATGCAGAGAGTTTCTTAAGAGTCTTTTTATGGGACTTAGTTCTTTCTACCTTGTTTGGGATGGTGGGTTTTGGCTTTAGAGGATTCGGCCAATTCTCAGTAAAATTTTTTATACCTCTATTGGGGTATAAATGAAATACAATAGATTTCACATATTTAAAGTGGACACTATGATCAGCTTTGACCCATGAAATGATCACTACAATCAAGATAACATTTTCTGGGAGGCTGAGGTGAGTGAATTGCCTGAGCCCACAGGTTCGAGACCCGCCTGGGCAACTTGGCGAGACCTCATCTCTACAATAACTCAAAAATTAGCCAGGTGTGGTAGCTTGCGCCTGTAGTTCCAGTTACTCGGAAGGCTGAGGCGGAAGGATCACCAGAGCCCAGCTGATTGAAGCTGCGATGGCCGGGAGCAACCACTGCACTCTAGTCTGGGCGACAGAGTGAGACTCCAACTCAAAAAAAAAAAGATAACATTTTCATCTCTTCTAAAAGTTTTTTCATATCTCTTTGTAATTCATTCCTCCCTCCACTTCTGTCTTCAGATGCTACAGACTTGTTTTCTGTAACTATTGTGGTTTGCATATTTTAGGATTTTGTATAAACCGTACAGTATGTCCTTGGTTTTTACATAATTTCTTTCACTCAGAATAATGATTTTAAGATGAAAAATAATTTTCATTGCTCAGTATGCTATATTTGTGTAGCCATTTACCTTGATGGAAATTTGGGTTATTTTCAATTTGGGAGTGTTACAGTAGTAAGGCTGCTTTGAACATTCATGTACGAGTCATGTAAAAAGTGTTTTCATATCTCTCAATAAATACCTAAAATAGTATTTAACATACATTGGTTGACTCATATGTCAGGAGTATGTTTAACTTTTTAAGAAACTGCTGGTGCCGGGCTCGGTGGCTCAGCCTGTAACCTCAGCACTTTGGGAGGCCGAGGCGAGAGGCTTGCCTGAGCCCGCGGGTTCAAGACTGCCTGGGGAACTTGGCGAGACCTCATCTATATAATAAATCAAAAATTAGCCGTGCGTGGTAGTGTGTGCCTGCAGTTCCAGCTGCTTGGAAGACTGAGGAGGAAGGATCGCCGGAACCCAGCAGGTCGAGGCTGCGGTGGCTGGGAGCGTGCCACTGCTCTCCAGCCTGGGTGACAGAGCAAGACTCCAACTCAAAAAAAGAAAAAAAAAAAGAAACTGCTGGTTTCTGAAGTGGTATCATTTTACATTCATACCAGCAATGTATGAGGGTTTGTCTTTTCGATTTTAGCAAATTCAATGGGTGTGTTGTGGTGTCTTGCTGTGCTTTTAATTTGGGGTTCTTATTCATTTTTTATGAATAATGGTGTTGAATATTTGTTCAAGTGCCATTGGCCATTTGTATATTTTTTGTAAAGTGTTTACATCTTTTACCTATTTAAAAAAATTGGGTTTTCTTATTGAGTTGTATTTAAACAAATCTATTCTGAATACATTTCCTTTGGTTGATATAGGTGTCTTTGAATATTTTCTGTCTGTGGTTTGGTTTTTCTTTTTTTTTTTTTTGAGTTGGAGTCTCCTTCCGTTGGCCAGGCTGGAGTGCAGTGGCACGCTCACGGCCACCCCAGCGTTGACCTGCTGGGCTACAGTGATCCTCTCGCATCAGCCTTCCAAGTAGCCAGAACTACAGGCGTGTGCTACCGTGCCCGGCTAATTTTTCATTTTCTTAATGGTGTCTTTTGAGGAGCAAAAGTTTTAAATTTACCATTTAAAAATGATTAAAAAATCTTTAGACATAATAAAAGATTTATCAGTTTTTCTTTTACGTTTCATGCTTTCTGTATTTTGAAGAAAACTTTCCTCCCCTAATTGCAAAGAATTCCTCCTGTCTTTTCCTCTAGAAGTTTTGAAGGTTTTACATTTACATTTGGTGTAATTCAAAGTTAATTTTGTGAATGGTGTGTGTAAAGGTCAATGTTAATTTTCTTCTATTTGTATATCCAGCTGTTGAAAAGCCTGGATATACAAATAGAAACTGCCGGTGTCAGGCTCGGTGGCTCAGCCTGTAATCCCAGCACTTTGGGAGGCCGAGGCGAGAGGATTGCCTGAACCTGAGCCCAAGGGTTTGAGACCTGCCTGGGTAACTTGGCGAGACCCCTGTCTCTACAATAAATCAAAAATTAGCCGGGTATGGTAGCGCGTGCCTGTAGTTCCAGCTGCTTGGAAGGCTGAGGAGGAAGGATCGCTGGGACTCAGCAGGTCGAGGCTTTCTCTTTTGAGTAGCCATCATACCTTTGTCAAAATCAGTTGATCATATATATACATGTAGGTCTGTTTCTCAACTCTTCTTATCTTCTTCTGTTGATGTTAAATTATTGAAGTCAAAAAGGATAAGAACTCTAACTTTGGTGTTCTTGTTCACAATTTTTTCAGTTATTCTAGATTCTTTGCATTTTTGTATACATTCTATAGTTGGGTTGCCAATGTGGAAAAGAAGCATGCTGAGTATTGATTGGTGTTACATTGAATCTATAGATTCGTTTGAGGGAAATTGCTGTTTTAACAATACTGAGTTTTGTGATTTATGAACATGCTATATTTTTTCCCTTTGTTTAGGTTTTCTAAGTGTCTGTCAGCATTGTGTTGTAGTTTTCATTGTAAAAGTCTTGAATGTCTTTTATTAGACTTGTTCCTAGGTATTTTATGTTATCGTAAATGATATTTTTATAATATTGTCTTCTAGTTGCTTTTGTAATAGTATATAAGAATGCAGTTGGTGTTTGTTACTCTTGTATCCTAGTATCTGGCCACTTGCTATTCATTAGTTTTAGTAATTGTTTTGTAGAATCCTTGGGATTTTCTGTGTAAACAATCATATAATCTGCAAGTAGGGACAGTTTTACTTTTTTCCTTTTCATCTTTTTTTCTTTTCTAAAAACCTTTTTGCAATGGCATTCAAAAGTGAAATTACTGGACTTGCAGTTTTCTTTTTGGGAAGGATTCGATAAATTCAGTTTCTTTAATAAATACGGGCTATTCAGTTTTGTAGTTTCTTCTGGTGTTTGGTAAGTTTATTTTTAAAGAAATTGTTCATCTGAATTTATCAATTTATTGACATAAAGTTATTTAAGGTATCCTCTTTTATTTATTTATTTTAAGTTGAGGTCTCTGTCGCCCAGGCTGGAGTGCAACCCATGGACTCAGGCAATCCACTCGCCTCGGTCTCCCAAAGTGCTGGAATGACAGGCTGAGCCACCTAGCTTGTCCTGTCCTCTTTTATTTTAACATTTGTATCATCTGTGATAATAATCCCTCTTTCATTTCTGATACTGGCTATTTATGGTATCTTTTTTTCTTTAATAGTACAGCTACAGGGTTGTCAATTTTGTGATCATTTCAAAGAATCACATTTCTTCTCTTGTCTTTCTTTTTATGTATTTATCTTTAAGAGGCATGGTCACACCCATTTGCTCAGGCTAGTGCGTAGTGATACATTCATAACTTACTGTAACCTTGAGCTCCTGGGCCCTAGTGATCCTCCCACCTCAACTTCCCAAGCAGGATCACACCACTATGCCCAGCTGATTTAAAAGCTTTTTTTTTCCCCCTGGGTATAGACAGAGTCTTGCTATGTTACTCAGGCTGGTCTTGAACTCCTGGGCTGAAGTGATCCTCACCTGGCCTATTGCTTGTTTTCTTATTTCCTGGTTTTCTCCTCTTAGCCTTCTTTGTTTGGCTTTCTTTGCTTTTCCTTGCAAGGTATCCTCAGATAAAACCTTACTTTGTTGATTTTAGATCTTTTCTAATGTAAACATTTAGAGCTTTAAGTTTCTAAATTTTCCTCTTTTTTTTTTGAGTTGGAGTCTCACTCTTGTGTCACCCAGGCTGGAGTGCAGTGGCACATTCACGGCCACTGCAGCCTCGACCTGCTGGTCTCAGGCGATCCTTCCGCCTCAGCCTTCCAAGTAGCTGGAACTACAGACTCACGGCACCATGTCCAGCTAGTTTTTTTGTGGTTTATTGTAGAGACGAGGTCTCACCAAGTTGCCCAGGCTGGTCTCGAACCCCTGGGCTCAGGCCATCCTCTCGCCTCGGCCTCCCAAAGTACTGGGATTACAGGCTGCACTACCGCGCCAGGCCTCGTTTTTCAATTCAAAATATTGTCCAATTTCCCTTGTGATTTCATTTGGATGCATGAATTATTTAGAAGTAGATTATTTAGTTTGCAGGTGTTTGGATTTTTTGTGTGTGTTTTATTTTTTTAGATGTCTTTCTATTATTCTTGCTTCCAGTGTGGCCAGAGAATATACTGTGTGATTTTCATACTTTTAGTAAAAGTTTAAAGTTTATGGTCCAGGCCCAATTTATGATCTATTTTTTTTTTTGAGTTGGAGTCTCATTCTGTCACCCAGACTGGAGTGCAGTGGCCGCTCCCGGCTACCTCAGCCTCGACCTGCTGGGCTCCGGTGATCCTTCCGCCTCAGCCTTCCAAGTTGCTGGAATTGCAGGCATGCGTTACCACGCCCTGCTGATTTTCTGATTTATTATAGAGATGAGGTCTCTCTGCCTGGCGGGTCTTGAACCCGCAGGCTCAGGCAATCCACTCACCTCAGCCTCCCAAAGGCGCGGGATTACAGGCTGAGCCACCGAGCCCGGCTATTTTTTATTTTTATTTTTTGAGTTGGAGTTTCACTCTGTTGCCCAGGCTAGAGTGCAGTGGCACACTCAAACGGCTACCGCAACTTTGACTTGCTGGACTCAGGCAGTCCTTCCGCCTCAGCCTTCCAGGTACCTGGAACCACAGGCATGCGCCACACGCCCATTTGACTTTTTGATTTATTGTAGAAATGCCGTTGTCATGTTGCTCAATCTGGTCTCAAACCCCTGAGCTCAGGTAGTCCTCTTGCGTGGGCTTCCCAAAGTGCTGGGATAACAGGCGTGAGCCACCGTGCCCAGCTGTATGATCTATCTTGATGAGTGTACAGTGTGTACTTGGATGTCTGTCCTGTAGTTGTTGGATATAGTGCTGTTCAGTGTTACCTAGAACAAGGCGGCTAACATTGTAGTTAACATCTTCACTGAATTTTTGTCTCGTTCAATTGCTGAGGGGGAATTCCTATAAGATTGTGGAATTGTCTGTTTATCGCCTTAATTCTGTCAATTTTTGCTTTGTGTACTTTGAGGCTCTATTATTAGGCATATATATTATGTCTTCCTGATGATTTGACAATTTTGAAGTGTCATTATGAAGTGTCTCTTTTTACCTCTAGCAGTACTCTTTGTCTTGAAGCCTGTTTTAACTGATTTTAAAATATTCATTCTGGCATTCTTACATTTGCTGATTGCGTGGTATGATTTCTTCCTTTTTTTTTTTTTTTTGAGTTGGAGTCTCACTCTGTTGCCCAGACTGGAGTGCAGTGGCTGCTTCCGGCCACCGCAGCCTCGACCTGCTGGGCTCCTGCGATCCTTCTGCCTCAGCCTTCCAAATAGCCGGAATTACAGGCATGCGCTATCACGCCCGGCTGATTTTTTTTTTTTATTATTGTAGAGATGAAGTCTTGTTGCCCAGGCGGGTCTTGAACCCGCAGGCTCAGGCAGTCCACTCACCTCAGCCTCCCAAAGGCGTGGGATTACAGGCTGAGCCACCGAGCCCGGTTGGTATGATTTTTTCATTCATTCACTTTCTTTTTCTTATAAGCTTTATCTTCTTTGTCCCTCTTCTTGGACTGTTCGGGGGCTGCTTCTTGCCTCCTTCGGAGTCAGACATGGTTTCTGCCACCCCTTCCCTAGACCCTGTCACTGGACCCCACTCATTCATTTACTTTCAATCTACAGAGGTCTTCATATTTAAAGTATGCTTTTTGCAGGTAGCGGAAGTAGGGTATTGCTTTTTTATTCACCCTGCCAATCTGTCAATACTTTTAACTGGAGTATTCAGACCATAAACATTTAAATTAATTATTGGAAAGATTGGATAATAAAAGGTCTACCATTTTATTTACTTGTTCTCTGTTTATCCCTTTTTGTGTGTATGTGTGCCTCTGTTCCTTGTTTCAGATTATTTGAATGCTCAGTGTCCTCCCCCTTTTTCTTTTAGATGCAAGATTTGGCTCTCTTGCCTAGTCTGGAGTGCCAGTGGTGCGATCATAGAACTGTAGCCTGTAACTCCTGGGCTTTGCAAGTGAGCCTCCTGCCTTAGCCTCCCGAGTAGCTGAGATTACAGGCTGATCTTGGATTTTGAAATCTAGATTCAGCTATGCACCAGAATCCTCTGGCCAGCTTAATTCATACACGGTAGCATCCTTTATTTAACTGTGTTTTGTTGCCTGGGCAAGATAGGGCAGCCCTGGCATCAGGGGCTTAGGGAGAAGACAGAAAGAAGGAAGATGGGTTGGATTAGGGCCTATGGATTATTTTATTTTCCTGGCCTATTTGCCATTTCTATTGCTCTTTCTTCATTCTTAAAAATCAAGTTTCTCCCTGGTATTGATGCAGAGTGGGTGTGGCACAAAACTTGTGAATTCTTTGGCTAATTCCTAAAATGAATTTTAGAGCGGCCAACAAGGTTTTTTTTTTTTTGTTTTTGAGTTGGAGTCTCCGTCTCATTCTTTCGCCCAGACTGGAGTGCAGTAGCATGCTGACAGCTACTGCAGCCACTACCTACTGGGGCTCAGGCAGTCCTTCCAAATAGCTGGAACTACAGGCATGTGTCATTGTGGCCGGCTAATTCAGCAAAGTTTTAAAACAAAGTTTATTAGAGAAAAGAGAGAAAGTAAAGGGTTGGATGAGAGAAACCTCACCTCTTGCTTTTTACAGTAGACCTGATATACCTTTGCAATGATTTATATGCTAAAGAAGGTGGGACACAGGTAACAGTCACTCTCTGCTTCTGATGGGAGGAAGGGAGGGATGGGATGATTTCTTTCCTGATCACTTTGTCTTTGGCAGGAGACCTGCCAGAAACTTCCAGTTTATAAGTTCCTAAGCTAAAATGTGATCTTATTATCATATATATGACTTTGGTCAGTTAAAGGTGGTTTTGGGCCTTCTGCCTTTGACTGGGAACATGAAACTTTCTTAGTGATTATTATGCTAAACTATGAAGTGAAAAGTTGGGTGTCCTAGTCTTATATCTGATAGGATTTTCTTTTGATTTGCTGAGGGAGTAGGGCAGACTGCCAACTTGGCCTGCAGTAGCATGTAATTATATTATATTTTATTATATTTTTGAGTTGTAGTCTCACTCTGTCGCCCAGGCTGGAGTGCAGAGGCACGCTCACAGCCACCCCAGTGTCGACCTGCTGGACTCAGTCGATCCTTCTGCCTCAGCCTTCCAAGTAGCTGGAACTACAGGCCCACGTTACCTCGCCCAGCTAAGTTTTTTTTTTTAATTGTAGAGTTGAGGACTCGCCGAGTTGCCCAGGCTGGTCTCGAACTTGTGGACTCATGCAATCCCCTTGCCTTGGCCTCCCGAAGTGCTGGAATTACAGGCTGAGCCACCGAGCCTGGCCACGTGTAATTTTAAAAATACCTGAACTCAGCTGGGCTCGGTGGCTCAGCCTGTAATCCCGCGCTTTTGGGAGGCTGAGGTGAGTG
>NW_007259499.1:153979-172791 GCF_000164805.1 Carlito syrichta
CCTGGCCACCGCAGCCTCGACCTGCTGGGCTCCAGTGATCCTTCCGCCTCAGCCTTCCAAGTGGCAGTACCACGCCCGGCCAATTTTTGATTTATTGTAGAGATGAGGTCTTGCTAAGTTGCTGAGGCGGGTCTTGAACCCGCGGACTCAGGCCATCCACTCACCTCAGCCTCCCATAGGCGCGGGATTACAGACTGAGCCACCGAGCCCTGCTCCTTTAGCATTTCTTATAGAGCAAGCCTGCTGACACAGAGTTTACTTAGATTTTCTTCACTTCAAGAAAGGTTCTCGAGGATATTTTCACTGAACATAGAATTCTGAATTGACATATCTTTTGTCTCAGAATTTTAAAGATATTATTGTAGTGTCTTCTGGCTTCCTTGATTTCTGTTGAGAAATCAATGGTCATTTAAATCCTTATTCCCTGTAATGTAATATGTCACTTTTCTGAAGCTTTCCGGATTTAAAAAAAATCTTTGGCTTTAATAATTTTTAGAAATTTATTTTTTGTTGAGGTAAAGTATACATGTATAATTTACCATCTGATGCCAGGTGAGGTGCGGCGCAAAATCCATGGATTCTTTGGCTCATTCCTTTTTTTGGGGTTGGAGTCTCACTCTGTTTCCCAGGCTGGAGTGCAGTGGCATGCTCATGGCCACCCCAGCGTCGATCTGCTGGGCTCTGCTGATCCTTCTGACTAAGCCTGCCAAGGAGCGCTACCATGCTCAGGTAATTATTTATGTATTTATTGTAGAGATGAGGTCTCGCCAAGTTGCTCGGGCTGGTCTCAAAGTCGCGGGCTCCCAAAGTGCTGGGATTACAGGCTGAACCACCGAGCCTGACCTTGGCTCATTTCTAAAATGAATTTTATTTATTTATTTATTTTTTTGAGTTGGAGTCTCACTCTGTCGCCCAGACTGGAGTGCAGTGGCCGCTCCCGTCCACCGCAGCCTGGACCTGCCGGAATTGCAGGCGTGCGCTACCATGCCCGGCTAATTTTTTGATTTAGTGTAGAGATGAGGTCTCACCAAGTTGCCCAGGCAGGTCTCAAACCCGCGGGCTCAGGCAATTCACTCACCTCAGCCTCCCAAGGTGCGGGATTACAGGCTGAGCCACCGAGCCTGGCTAAAATGAATTTTAGAGTGGCCAGAAAAGTTTTTTGTTTATTTTTTTCTGTTGGAGTCTCACTTGGTCACCCAGGCTGGAGGGCAGTGGTACACTTACGGTCACTGCAGCCTCGACCTGCTGGGCTCAGGCAATCCTTCTGCTTCAGCCTTCCAAATAGTTGGAATTACAGGCACACGCCACCATGCCCAGCTAGCGAATTTTTTGATTTATTGTAGAGATGAGGTCTCACCAAGTTGCCCAGGCTGGTCTTGAACCTGTGGGCTCAGGCAATCCTTTCACCTTGGCCTCCCAAAATGCTGGGATTATAGGCATGAGTCACAGTGCCAGCCCCAGCAAAGTTTTAAAACAACCTTTGTTAAGGAGAAAAAAGAGAAGGAAGAAGAAAGATTCATGGCACCTGCCTCGGGCAAGTTTTTCAGAGGAAAAATGCCCCAGCTTTTGCTTTCAACTGCTAACTAGTTATAGCTACCTAGGTATTGATTTGCTAATGCTAATCATTGGAGTCCAGGTAATCCTGGGTTAAGAGAGATTGACATCTCTAGGCTCCTGATGGGAGGAGCAAGGGGAAGGGTGTTTTTCTGACCACATAGTTTCCCCCTCAGGAGACCTGCCAGACTGTCTAGCAGTGCGGTGGCTCACACCTGTAATTCCAGCACTTTGGGAAGCAGATGTGAGGGGATTGCCTGAGTCTAGGGATTTGAGACTAGCCTGAGTAATATGGCAAGACCTCATCTCTACAATAAATCAAAAAATTAGCTTGGTGTGGGTGACATGCGCCTGTGGTTCCAGCTACTTGAAAGGCTGAGGCGGATGGATCCTCTGAGCTCAGCAGGTTGAGGCTGTGGTCTCCATGAGTGTGCCAGTGCACTTCAGCTTGAACGACAGAGTGAAACTCTTGACTCCAAAAAGAAGAAGAAGAAGAAAAAAAAGCATTTCCTTTATATTGAAAGTTGAAAGTCCTAACATCTGACTCACTTTGCAGTTGGCATCTTTTGATCATTTTTTAATTTGAGAATTGCTCACATTTTCCTGGTTCTTTGTGTGTGGCATAATTTTGGAATGTATCCACGTTGTGAATATTGTTTGTGTAGACTCTGGGTTCTGTTACAGTCTTCTGGAGCATGTTGCTGTTTGTATTTTAGCAGGAGCCTTGCTTCAGGTTCAGACTGTAACTTCCATCTTGCCTTCCAGGGGCATTGGTTAAAATCTTAGTCTGATTTGGCTGTCATACATAGGCATAGCTCAGGGGCAGAGGTTTAAGATCTTATTTAAGTTCTGTAAGCTTTGACTATATTAGTTTGGGTCACATTTAAGATCAAATCTCGCCAGGCTCGGTGGCTCAGCCTGTAATCCCGCGCCTTGGGAGGCTGAGGTGAGTGGATTGCCTGAGCCCGTGGGTTTGAGACCCGCCTGGGAACTTGGCAAAACCTCATCTCTACAATGAATCAAATAATTAGCCAGGCGTGGTAGCACATGCCTGTAGTTCCAGCTACTTGGAAGGCTGCGGTGGAAGGATCGCTGGAGCCTAGCAGGTCGAGACTGCAGGAGCTGGGAGCGGCCACGGCACTCCAGTCTGGGTGACAGAGTGAGACTCCAACTCAAAAAAAAAAAAAAAAGTTCAAATCTCATTTCAGTTTTTAAAGTCTTTGGCAGGTTGGTTAGAGTATGTGCCATACATACCAGCTCAGGTTATGTTGTGACTTCTGTGGACTTCTATGGATTCTTGCATTGAATTATGGGATCTTCTTTGCCTGTATCTTTTCCAGGATTCTCTATTCCCCCTCCTTTTGGCCTACAGGGAACCCTTTTCCTAGTTTTTCTGGCTAGAAAGAGGGGGATTTCTGTTGAATTTACGCCATCCATGCTGCTCTGCAAGTTGCAGAGAAGAGAGAGAAAGCACTGGCAAACTCGCCCCATTTGTTCACCTCCCCTCCCCAGTCTGACTCCCCTGCATAATCCACTTGATTTTGTTTACAGAGTTCAATCAGCAGGAGGAATGGGCTGTGGTGGGTTTACCACCACACCAGAACAAGGATCTCTGTATTGGATGTGTAATCTTGAACCTCATGTGCAGGGAGCTGAAACTCCTTCCCTGTTACTGTTATGCTGACATCATCAGTTTCTGTTATATTTACTCTATCCCCACATCCTCCTCTCTCCCAGAGTACACCAGTATTGACCAGTGTGTTGCTTCTCTTTACACATTTATGAATTTTAAAAATAAGTAAAATAAGCTGCTTTATGTGTGTATTTGTTTTTATTTACAGAACTGACATGTACTGGAGATCCTGTTTTATTCCCTTCATTCAGAAGTGCGCTTTTTAGTTCCGTACATGTCTCTGTAGAATTGGCTTATTGCTTCTCACGACTACATAGTATTGTATAGTAGACTTGTGTCATAGCTTATTCATATATTTTCCTAAGGATGGTCACCTGTGTAACTTTCCACTCCTTGCTGTCACAAACAAGCCTGGATGTGTAATTTTTATCAGCTCTTAAGTATTATCTTGAACCTGCCAGTTTACCATCTCTATGACAAAACCTTACTTCAAGCCCACATCATTTTTACCCATACTATTGCAACAAGCTAACCCTTGTCTTTTTGTTATTCGTCCCCATGGGCCATCATCCACGCAGCAGGGAAATTCTGAAGTCTACACTTTGAGCACTGCTGTTCTGCATCTTGGTCTACCTAGAAGAATGCTACTTTGTTTTGACTCAGTAATGTTTGTGGACTGTCTTACTGACTGGTCTTGGATTTTGGAATCTAGATTCAGCTATGTATCAGAATTCTCTGGCCAGCTTAATTCACACATGATAACATCCTTTCTTTAGCTGTGTTTTGTTGCCTGGGCAAGATAGGGCAGCCCTGGCATCAGGGGCTTAGGGAGAAGACAGAGAGAAGGAAGATGGGTTGGATTAGGGCCTATGGATTATTTTCTTTTCCTTTGTCTTCTCAGAGATACCCTTTAGTTACTGTCCCACTGTTAGAGAAATAGGGAGGCTGGGACATACCTGGTCACAAATCCGTGGTCTCCCGAAGAGTCACAGAACACCTTCTTAGTTTGTCTGCTTTCTTTCCTGAGGCAACTCTAGGATGGAATGTCTACTTGAGCTGCAGAGTGATCATTTTTGTGGACTGCTTACTCTTTCTGATTACAATGAAGTATAATAATAATTTGAACATGTTATGTTAGATCAACCATTGCAATTGTTAGGCGATTAAGACTTACATTCTGTTTTTATAGCAGGCTTCTTAGTTTTTTGCACAGGTAACCAGTGGCTATGATGTACAAGATTTGAAGGGTATTTTGCTGCACACCCTCTTTGGGCATGTGTCTTTGTGTTGTACTAGGAGCAGGAGCCAGTGTTCCATAAAGGACAATAGCTTCCAGTACACTATCCCACACGATGACTCCTTAAGTGGCTCCTCATCTGCCTCTTCGTGTGAAGCAGTCAGCGATTTTCCAACATCCTTCCGAAAATCTACCTACTGGATGAAGATGAGAAGGATCAAGCCAGCTGCGGCTTCTCGTGTTGAAGGTATCAGCTGCTTGGTCTTAGTCCAAGGATGGGGCATGCTCCAAAGCTTAATTTTGAGGTAGTGGCTGTAAGTGGCTCTTAGAGTGTTAAACCCCATCTATTTGTCTTTCATGAGTGATTTAAAATTTATACTTGGTACCAGACTTCTCGTCTTCACAGGTTTTAACTTCTTTCCCCTTGTTCTTCTAGTTCGATCATCTGTTGCGAATTTAAGGGCAGCTATGAGGGTTATTCAGGGTAGAAGATTCAAGATGGTGACAGTCTCAAGGGTCCTTGGTAGCTCTCTATTTTGAGCAGTTCTTCTGCTTCACGGTTAGCCTCAAATCAGGTTCAAGCAAAACACATTGCCTGAAGGCCCCTGTTATTCACAGGGAATGTTTGATGATTCCGTGTGGAGAAAAGTGCTGAAGGAAAGGGGAAGGCTGCCAGTCTCTACAAATGTCACAGACCCTTTGTGAGGCCTGTGTTCACTGTTGATCTTTCCCTTTGATGTCTCATGGATGATGTTTGGTTTTTTTTTTTGCGTTGGAGTCTCACTCCGTCACCCAGGCTGGAGTTGCAGTGGCACACTCACAGCCACCCCAGCGTCGACCTGCTGGGCTCAGGCAGTCCTTCCACCTCAGCTTTCCAAGTAGCTGGGACTACAGGCATGTGCTACCATACCCAGCTAATTTTTGATTTATTGTAGAGACAAGATCTTGCTAAGTTGCCCAGGTTGGCCTTGAACCCTCAGGCTCAGGCAACCCACTTGCCTTCAAAGTGCTGGGATGACAGGCTGAGCTACCAAGCCCTTTCGAATGCTGTTTTGAAGGCAGGCCTAGATGTTCATTGACAGGCGGTGCTGATTTGTTTTGTTTTGGTATTTCAGGGTCAGGTGGAGTATCAGCCAAAGGGAAAAGGAAACCCAGGCAGGAAGAAGATGAAGACTATGGAGAATTTCCTCAGAAGAAGCATAAGCTTTATGGTAAGGTAGTGACTTTGCTGTTTCTTTTTCCTTGGGTGACTGGACTTTATTCTTTGAGGATAAAGGAGAACTAAAACATAGGCTTGGGCCCTAGAGTGACTTCTGTGTCTTTGGACTTTTTGGGGAGGGAAGGGCCTCTATCCTGCCTCATCTTACTCTTTTATTCTGTCATGATTTAAGGGAGTCCTTTGGCTGATGGCATGGGGCATAGGGTGTTGATAGGGGAGAGAAAAGATTTTGGCACTGGAGTGGGATTAGCAAAGGTGATATGTTGGACTTTAAGTCTCTGTCTTACATCAGGGAGGAAGCAACGGCCTAAAACGCAGCCCAGTCCCAAGTCCCAGGCTCGTCGTATTCGAAAGGAGCCACCGGTTTATGCAGCAGGTATGCTTTCTTGTGGAAGCTTTGAGCAGTGTAGTTTTTGCACTGAGATAATTTGTCATTGTTGTCTGTGAAGGAGTGGTATACTAAAGCATTTCTTTAAGGAGGCAGCTATTGAGGGCCTGCCTTTAGAGGTTAGGCAGACCTTTGCTCAAGGTTTGGCTCTTCATCAACTTACTGACCTGCCTCGGTTTATCTAACTTCCTCAAGCCTCAGTTTCCTGGTCTATAAATAAGAGATAGTAAAGGCAGTCAGAATTTTGAAAATTAAATGGGATAAAAATATTTCGCATAGTTTCAGGCACAGAGAAACACTCAGCAAACTGACTTTTACATATCTCAGTATTACCCTGCTCTGAAAAATGTTTCCCAGTTCTTCAAGCCACTGGGCTTTGGAGTAGTTCTCAGATAGTTTTTAACATGGGGAAATGGGTTTCAGAAACTCACTGTCTTTAAAAAAAATTACTTTTAGAAGTTATATGCAGCAAGAGTCTCTTCATTATTCTCTACCAGGAAAGGGAAAAACTATTTTATGATACTTTTCCTTAGTGGTAGGATTATGCTTTTTTGTAACTGGAGAATACTGCAGATGACAGAGTGTTCCTTTCTTTCTCATAGGCAGTTTGGAGGAGCAGTGGTACTTAGAAATCGTGGATAAAGGAAGTGTCTCCTGCCCTACCTGCCAGGCAGTGGGGAGGAAGACCATAGAGGGTTTGAAGAAACACATGGAAAACTGCAAACAGGTTAGATATTTTGTGGCGTTTCAGACCCCGTGTGCTGTGTCGGGTATGCACATAGCAGTGGATGAGAAGCAGCATTGTGTAATAGAACATAGGGTTTGGATCCCACAGACAGGTTTGAATCCGCTCTTAGCTACAAAGTAACGTGCCATTTAGCTTTCTGTATGTGGACCTTGGTTTTCTCATGTGTAAAATTGAGAAGAAATCCTACCTGTGTAGCACATGAGAGGATAAGAAAGAAGTAACCATGTTAAGCAACTACCCCATCTATCACTTGGCAAATGTTAGTATTCAATAAATGGGAGTTCTTACTTTGTTTTATTTATTTTATTTTTTTGTGTTGGAGTCTCATTCTGTCGCCCAGGCTGAAGTGCGGTGGTATACTCATAGCCACTGCAGCCTTGACCTGGTGAACTTAGGTGATTCTTCTGCCTCAGACTTCCTAGTGGAACTACAGGCACATGCCACCATGCCTGGCTAATTTTTTTGATTTATTGTAGAGGTGAGGTCTCGCCAAGTTGCCCGGGCTGGTCTCAATCCTCTCACCTTGGCTTCCAAAGTACTGGGATTATAGGCATGAGCCACTGCGCTCACCTGGTAGTTCTTACTTTAGCTGGGTGTGGTAGCCCGTGCTATAATCAGGCAACTTGGAAGGCTGAGGCGGAAGGATAGCTTAAGCCAGAAAGATTGATGTTGGAGTGCCCATGAACGTGCCACTGCACTCCAACCTGGGCGACGGAAAAATGAATTTCTTTCACCTCTTTGCCCTTGAGAACATGACACTGAGTTTGTGGGACTTTGAGATTCACTAACTATTGAGTTTGGGAAATAAATGGAACCTAGATGAGAATATCTGAGTACGACTTTGTGACATTCTGTTTTCTCTGTTGAACGGTATAACACTGAGCAGTATTTTTCCTTTTAGGAAATGTTTACTTGTCATCACTGTGGGAAACAGCTTCGTTCACTGGCAGGGATGAAGTACCATGTCATGGCAAATCATAACAGTTTGGTAAGAATGCCTTCTGTCTTTTGTGCGCCTGCGTGATGTTTAGATGTCTTTTACTTATGTAAGTGCAGATATCTCAGTGCAGATGGCTCTGGGACTTTTATGGATGTGAGTAAAGAGAGCATTTTGATAGCAGGTTCATATCCTAAGAGTTAAAAGTTTAGAGCTGTTATTTCCGTTATTTTCACTTCCTTTGTCCAGGAGAAGCTGGAGAAAGTCAAGAGTCAGATGACTTGAACTTCACAGGCACCAGCTTGGCTCTGGTCCAGTCATTGGTTTTGTTTCCTGTCTTTTCCATGAATCGTCTGCTTTTTGCTTCTCTTGCTTTGTAGCCCATCTTGAAAGCCGGAGATGAGGTAGATGAGCCTAGTGAGAGGGAGCGGCTCCGAACAGTTCTGAAGAGACTGGGAAAGCTCAGGTGCATGCGTGAGGTAAGGGTGCAAGGACAGAGGTGCCTCCTCCCTGGAGTCTCAGGTCCATGGCTTCCTGGTCTTCTTTTCAGTGTCCTCTCACCTCCTTCACACATCTCCTAGTTCTGTGCCAACTTGGTCTCTTGAACTCACTGATAGTTCTTTTTTTTCCATCTCCAAAACATTTATTTTTCTCTCCTTTCACTTTGTGTGCTAAAGGGGGTCTTTACCATCCTTTCTGAGCTGTGATGAAGAGGATCTCAGTAACATCACTGAGATGAACTGTGATGTTGCTGGGCATTTGGTGTTGGGATGGGGTTGGTCACAGACCAAGGGGAAGTTGACCCAGAGGAGGTGCACAGTCAGTGTTTTGAATGTTGACTGGACTGATGGTTATGCTTGGCCACAGTAGGATGGCCAATGACAAGGGCAGGTGGTCCCATGGAGACGCTGGAGAGGGTCATGTGATACCAGAAGGTTCTTTGCGTTTTGTGGTGGCGCGTGCGTTGTCGCTATTTGGAAATCGAGGGATCCTGCCCGAAGAGGCTTATCTCTAGGCCTCTCCCCTGTGTTCAGAGTTGCTCCAGTAGCTTCACCAGCATCATGGGATACCTATACCATGTCAGAAAATGCGGCAAAGGCGCTGCAGAGCTGGAGAAGATGACCCTGAAATGTCACCACTGTGAAAAACCATACAGATCGAAGGCTGGACTTGCATATCACCTGAGGTCAGAGCATGGGCCTGTGAGTACTGATTCCTTTCTGGACCCTGTTTGGGCATGTGTTTTGTGGTGGGTGCTTCCCTTACATCTTCTGGGTGTGTCTGGTTCTTATTCCTTTTAGCTTGGAATGTTTTTGTTCTCTCTTCCCTTATTTCTGCCTTTTGGACATTACTGAGTTAGAGAAATAAAAATTGCATGTATAGTCCAGGCAGAAGTAAGCTCATAATATATTTTTAAGGCTAAATGCATTCCCCCCATAGTTAAAAATTTTTTGGGAATCTGCCCACCTGGTTCCTCTATTCCACTTCTGTTTTGCTTTTTTTTTTTTGCGTTCTCAAGCTTTCTCACCCTGTGCTTTTTTTTAGAGTCAAGTTTATTAAGGTACAACTTACAGTAATATTTATCATTTTAGTGCACAGTTGTAAGAGTTTTGACACATGCATGTAACCACTGCCACAGCCAAGACATGGGACAGTACTGTCACCTTGTAGTAGTCAGCTTTCCCCACCTGTAGCCCCTGGCAAGCACTGATCTATTTCTGTCCCTATAGTTCTGCCTTTTTCAGAATATCATACAAATGAACTCATACAGCATGTAGTCTTCTGTGTCTGACTTCTTATATTTAGCATAATGCATGTGAAATTTGTCCATGTTTGCATGTATCGTTAGTTTATTCCTTTTTATTTCTGACTAGGGTTCGATTCCACTGATGGATGTTTCAAGTTTGTTGTTTATCCACACACCAGTTGAAGAACATTTGGGTTGTTCCTAGTTTTTCGCAATGATGAATAAAGCTGCTATAAACATGCACATAAAGGTTTTTGTGTAAAAATAAGTTTTAATTTGTCTTGGATAAATACATAGGAATGCTATTGCTAGGTCATATGACAAATGTATGTATGTTTTACTTTGTAAGAAACTGCTGAACCATTTTCCAAGGCGGCTGTGCCATTTTCCATTTCCACCAAAGTATGAGAATTCCAATTGCTTTGCATCATTGTCTACGCTTACTATTGTCAGTTTCTTTTTTAAAAAATCCATTGTAATAGGTTTCTAGTATTTTATTGTGGTTTAAATTTGTATTTCCCTTATGACTTAATGATGCTTAATGCTGTTGACTGTTTTTGTATGTGGTGTTGCAGTTTGTATTTTTTTTTTAGTTCAAATCCTTTGTTCATTTTGGGGGGGGATTTTTGTGGTCTTATTAAGAAATATTATTGAATATTTTTTGAGTTTTTTATTATTGTGGATACAAGTTCTTTTTTTTGGTTCTGCTTTGTTTTTGTTTTTGATTTGGTGTTTCACTCTTGTCCGGGCTTTAATACAGTGACACGATCACAGCATCTGTAGCTCCAGTTACTTGGAAGACTGAGGCAGAAGGATCGCCTGAACCCAGCATGTCAAGGCTGTGGTGGCTGTGAGTGTGCCACTGCACTCCAGCCTGGATGATACAGTGAGTCTGTGACTCAAAAAAAAGAAAAAAAAATTTTTTTGTAGAGCTGAGTTCTCACTATTGTTGCCCAGGCTGGTCCCAAATTCCTGGTCTCAAGCAACCCTCCCACCTTAGCCTCCCAAAGTGCTGCGATTACAGACCTGAGCTACCACACTCGGCCAGGATACAAGTTCTTAATCAGACAGATACATCTTTATTCTTTTTTTTATGGTGTTTTTTGAAGAACAGAGCTCAAAGTTTTGAAAGGGTTTAATTTATATTTTTTCTTTTATGAATAATACCTTCATTGCATATAAGAAATCTTTGCTTAACCCAATGTATACTCTTCTCTTTCTGCTGTAAGTCACTACAGACTTACTGGCTTGAAACAAAACAGATTTATTACCTCAATTATTTAGGTGAGAAGTCCAGGTTCAGCATGGCTCAGTTAGGTCTCCTGTTTAGAGTGTCACTGGGCTGGACTCAGAATGTCCATGGGAGTGTTCCCTTTTTTTTTTTTTTTTGAGTTGGAGTCTCACTCTGTCGCCCAGACTGGAGTGCTGTGGCCGCCCCCGGCCCCCGCAGCCTCGACCTGCTGGGCTCCAGCGATCCTTCCGCCTCAGTTTCCGCCTCAGTAGCCGGAATTACAGGCATGCGCTACCACGCCCGGCTAATTTTTTGATTTATTGTAGAGATGAGGTCTCGCTGCCCAAGCGGGTCTCGAACCTGCAGGCTCAGGCAATTCACTCACCTCAGCCTCCCAAAGGCACAGGATTACAGGCTGAGCCACCGAGCCTGGCTAGGGGGGGGTGTTCCCTTTTGGAGGCTCTGGGGAAGAATCTGCTTCCAGATGCATTCATATTGTTCAGAACTTTTGTTCCATGCAGTTGCAGGAGTCCCTTTTCCTTATTTGCTGTAGGCTGGGAGTTCTCAGTGTCTGAAGGGCACCTGCATACCCTGGCTTATGGCCCCTTCATCTTAAAATCAGGGATAGCAAGTTGAGTCTCTGATGTCTCTTCTGTCACTGGATCTCTCTTACGTAAAGTCAACTGGTTATAGACTTTTTTGTTTTTAATCGAAGTCTCACTCTGTTGTCCAAGCTGGAGTGCAGTGGCACGCTCATGGCCACCGCAGTCTTGACCTACTGGCCTCAGGCGATCCTTCCACCTCAGCCTTCCAAGTAGCTGGAACTACAGGCATGTGCCACCATGCCCAGCTAATTGTAGAGATGAGGTCTCACCAAGTTGCCCAGGCTGGTCGCAAACACATGGGCTCGAGCAGTCCTCTCATCTTAGTCTCCCAAAGTGCTGGGATTATAGGTGTGAGCCTGGCCTAGTTATAGATTTTAATGACATCTACAAAGTCCCTTCACATCAACACCTAGATTAATGTTTGATTAACTGATGACTTTAGTCTAGCCAAGTTGACACATCAAAAAACCATCACACCTAGGATTACATAAATTTTCTCCCTTGATTTCTTTTAGGAGTTTTATAGTTTAATGTTTCACATTTATAGCCATGGTCCATTTTCAGTTTGCTTTTGTATACAGCAAGAGATGTATGTATGGGTTGAGGCTTACATATGAAAATGCCTTAATGTGTAACAGCTTTGATTTACTACAACAGAACAGATTTTATCCTGCTAAGAAATTTGTTAAGAGTAAAATTTGGAGTTGGGCGCAGTGGCTCACACCTGTAATCCCAGTACTTTGGGAGGCTAAGCTCACAGGTTTGAGATCAGCCTGGGCAACTTGACGAGACTTCATCTCTACAATAAATTAAAAAATTAACCGGGTATGGTAGTGCGCCTATAGTTTCGGCTGCTTGGAAGGCTGAGGTGAATGAATTGCTGGAGCTCAGCAGGTCGACACTTGGGTGGCCGTGAGTGTGCCACTGCACTCCAGCTTGGGAGACGGATTGAGACGCCAACTCAAAAAAACAAACAAAAAAAGGATAAACTTTGCATGAGTATGGTAGAGTTTGATGCTAGTGGCTAGTAAGTTACTAAGTCTCTCTTTTATGCTTAGAGCAGGAAGGACGGCCTTTCATTGCTGCCTCTGACGGATGCCCCTCATCAGACCTGTGTTTTGCTGTGTCTCTCTTCTTGCAGATCTTCTTTCCAGAGTCAGGACAGACAGAGTGCTTGAAGGAGATGAGCCTGGAGCCAAAGAGTGGGGGCCGAGTTAAGAGACGGTCTGCCAAGATAGCTGTGTATCACCTGCAGGAACTGGCCTCTGCGGAGCTGGCCAAGGAGTGGCCTAAGAGGAAGGTGCTTCAGGACCTGGTGCCTGATGATCGGAAGGTGAGGGGAACATGGACTAGCTTGGGAGCCCTCGTGTCTAAAGTCATGCTTGCTATATGCAGAAAAGTAAGTTCCCTTGAGCAAGTACCTGATAGCAGTGTTTTGCTCATTTTTCCTTGGAGATAGAGTACATCTGGTCCAGCTTCAGTGTTTGGATTCAGGTGGGTTCTAGAGTTCTAGAGTAACAGTCTGTTTGATACGTTTCTTGAGGAGCCCTCTTTATTCTGGACTACTTTGAGAGGGAACCCGAATTCCCAGGTTAGGTTGTTGCTCAGTCTTTGTCCAGCACGTTTCCATTTTGTTAGTTCACAGTAGTAGTTTCTGTTTAGTTTCAATAAGTGGTTCCAGTTTGTTTTTGTAGTGACAGAACTCTCTAGCTTATTCCAAGTAAAAGCTTAGGCAAAACAACCAGTATATAAAATAACTTAAAAATGATTTGCTCTAAATAACTGGGGGTAGTGAGCCCAAAGCTTTGTTTACTTGGCCTTCTCTTGGAGACGTTTATCATTCCCTCCATGTGTTCCCAAGCATCCTTCTGAGGGATGTAGAACCTGTTTAGAAACCATGGGATTAGAACTGGTCACAGAAGCAGGGGCACTACTTAGCCAAAAGGAGAAGCAGTATGTGACTACAGGATCATCTTGAGAACAGGTGAGAGGGATGTGTAGTAAGGGCTAAGATCAGCACTGAGGCCCTCTTACTCCCCAGCGTGCCAAGAAGAATTGTTTAGATTTGGCAGGGGGTTTTGGCCACATGAGAGGAATGTTGTGTCTTTTTTTTTTTTTTAGTTGGAGTCTCACTCTGTCGCCCAGACTGGAGTGCAGTGGCCGCTCCCGGCCACCGCAGCCTCGTCCTGCTGGGCTCCGGCGATCCTTCCGCCTCAGCCTTCCGAGTAGCCGGAATTACAGGCATGCGCTACCACACCCGGCTGATTTTTTGATTTATTGCAGAGATGAGGTCTCGCTGCCCAGGCGGGTCTCGAACCCGCGGGCTCAGGCAATCCACTCACCTCAGCCTCCCAAAGGCGCGGGATTACAGGCTGAGCCACTGAGCCTGGCTTTTTGAAATGTTGTGTCTTACAAGAAAGTAAGCCCAAATGCTAGTTTCTAACATCTGTCTTTTGGTTTCAGAATCAGTCCTTGTGTTGTCCAGAGGGTTGAACTGTGTTTTTGAATGTTAAAGTATCCTTGCTTGTTTCAGATGTATTTCTACGTTTGTTTATTTATTTATTTGTATTTTTTTCCTGCTACAGATTAAGGTACATGGCTGTCTAAATTCAGTCTAAATGTGGGTTTTAGCTGGGCACAGTGGCTCATGCCTGTAATCCCAGCACTTTGGGCGGCAGATGCGAAAAGACTGCCTGAACCCAGGGGTTCAAAACCAGCCTTGGCAACTTGGCGAAACCTTATCTCTATGATAAATTTAAAAAAAAATTATCCAGGCATGGTGGCACATGCCTATAGTTCCAGCTACTTGGAAGGCTGAGGTGAAAGGATGACCTGGGCCCAGCAGGTCGAGGCTGCGGTGGCCGTGAGCGTGCCATTGCACTCCAGCCTGGGTGACAGAATGAGACTTTGACTCAATAAATAAACAAACAAACAAATAAATATGGATTTTGCTGTGATATATATCTCATGATATTATGGTCAAGTTTCACTGTGTGTAGGATATGATAGGAAATGTGAAATAAATATTTATTAATTTATGGATTAGGTTTTGCAGTCTTATCTAGCAAACACTTTCCTAAAAAATCATCTGGCAATTTTATATTTTTGATTGTGTGTGTGGTAAAAGGTATTAGTCTTAAAAATAAACATTTAATTTTTCAGACTACATAATATATTCTCATGGTTGAAAAGTCAAAATGATGACAAGCCTTGAGATATCCACTCCTACCTTGTCCTTGCTCTATCCAGATTACCTATTCTTGTTAGTTTCTTATACATCTTTCCAGTGTTTCTTGATGTACATACAAGCAATGCATATTCTTTCTATTAAATTTTTTTTTTTTATTTGGAGTCTCACTTTTGTTGCCCAGGCTAGAGTGCAGCAGCACACTAGCGGCCACCGCAGCTTCAACCTACTGGGCTTAGGTGAGCCTTCCGCCTCAGTCTTCCAAATAACTAGAATTACAGACGCACGTCACCACGTCCGGCTAGTTTTTGTGATTTATTGTGGAGACGAGGTCTCATTAAGTTGCTCAGACTGGTCATGAATCCCTGGCTCAGGCAAACCTTTTGCCTTGGCTTCTCAAAGTACTGGGATTAGAGACTGAGCCACCATGTCCAGCCTAAACTTTTAATTTTGAAATAATTTTAGACTTACAGAACAATTGCAGAATGAGTATGGAATTTTAGTACGGAATTTCTGTATGCTCTTCATCCGGCTTCCCCTAATGCCAGCATCTTACATAAACCATATGATAGGATTCCATCAGGGTGCCGTCAGGATCCCATGCTTTATATTGTTACTGTATCTCCTTAGTCTCTTCCAATCTGTTATCATTCCCCTGCCTTTGTTTTTGTGTCTTTGATGCTTTTGAACAAGACTGGCTGGCTGTTTTGTAGAGTGATTCCTAGTGTGGATTTGTATGGTATTTTCTCAAGATTAAGTTGAAGGTTATATGTTTTTGGCAAGAATACCATGAATTGGCCCGTCTCCATGCATTGTGTATGATGTTGATATATCTCTTTACTGATGATTACTTTGGTCAGTTAGTTTGGGTGTGTCTTTAAACTGTGGTAAAATTACAATCTTTTCCTTTGTAATTGGTGAGTATTTTGTGGAGAACTTGAGACTGTGCACGGATCCTGTTTCCTTTTTTTTTTTTTTGAGTTGGAGTCTCACTAGGTCGCCCAGACTGGAGTGCAGTGGCTGGCCACCTCAGCCTCGACTGCTGGGCTCTGGCGATCCTTCCACCTCAGCCTTCCGAGTAGCCGGAATTACAGGCATGTGCTACCACACCCGGCTGATTTTTTGATTTATTGTAGAGATGAGGTCTCGCTGCCCAGGCGGGTCTTGAACCTGCAGGCTCAGGCAATCCACTCACCTCAGTCTCCCAAAGGCACGGGATTACAGGCGGAGCCACCGAGCCCGGCAGATCCTGTTTCTTAACATCGTTCTGCCCACTTATGTTAGCACCCGTTGGTGATTCTTGCCTGCAACAGTTACTGCTATGGTGTTTATCTAGTGATGATTTTTGTTTTTGTCATTTTTTCCTTCAGTTATTAGTTAGACTTCTACTGTGAGAAAGATCTATTCTTTTCCTCTATTAATTTATTTATGTTCGTATAGACTTGTACTCATTTTATTCCATGGGTTATACTCTCATGCTACTATTACTCAGTGTCCCAGATTTGGCCATTGAGAGCTCTTTCAAGTGGGTCTCTATATCTTCTTGACATGCCCCTCTCATTTTTTGAGCATGTTCTTAGTTTCTGGCACCATAAGATACACTATAGGGTCATCTTGCATTTTTCCTCCCCCAACCCTGCAGTCAAGTATTTCTCTAAGGAACTCTGGTTCCACCTGTTAGAGAATATATATATTTTTAATTTTTAATTTGTTTTTGAGTTGGAGTCCCACTCTCTTGTGCAGGCTAGAGTGCAGTGGCACAATCATGGCCATTGCAGCTTCTGCCTGCTGGGCTCAGGCGATCCTTCCGCCTCAGCCTTCCAAGTAACTGGAACTACAGGTGTGCACTACCATGCCCGGCTAAGTTTTTGATTTATTAGAGAGATGAGGTCTGGCCATGTTGCCCAGACTGGGTCTCGAACCCATGGACTTAGGCAATCCTTTCACCTTGACCTCCCAAAGTGCTAGGTAAAGGTGTGAGTCTCCGCACCCAGTGAGAGAATATATTTAAAAACAAACATTTTAGCACATTGTATTGGGGTATGCTCATTTGTACTGATATGTCATTGCTTCTGTGCCAATTTGGTGGATCGAGCTAGGTTATAAATGTACATATATTTATATATGCATATGCACACGTTTATTTCTATATCTCTCGATATGTGTGCTTATTAAAAGCCATAATACCTTCAATTCGAACCATATTCCACAGGTTCCATTCTAGCCTTCCTCTTTCCTTATTTGTAGCTCTTTTCTCCAATAGTGAAAAACTTGGCTCTCATTATCTACAATACACATACTTCTGCTCAATTTGAGTATTACAAAAAGCAGTTTCAGAATTGCTAACTCATTTCTCTGTAAAAAACAAATTGACTAACTAGAGAATATTTGTGTATAGTTTTTTCACTTTTAGCCTTACAGTATATATTCAAAGTAATATTTTCCAGAGTTACTTAGGTTGCTTTTTCTTCTCCACTCCCTTTATTGTGTCACTCATTTGTAATAGATTCATCTGTTACTTTTTTTTTTTTTTGAGTTGGAGTCTCACTCTGTCACCCAGGCTGGAGTGCAATGGCGCACTCACAGCCACCTGCTGCAGCAATCCTTCCGCCTCAGCCTTATAAGTAGCCGAAACTACAGGCACGCGCCACCATGTCTGGTTAATTGTATTTTTTTATTTATTGTAGAGATGAGGTGTCACCAAGTTGTCTGGGCTAGTCTCGAATTTGCGGGCTCAGGCAATCCACTCGCCTTGGCCTCCCAAAATGCTGGAATTACAGCCTGAACCACTGAGCCTGGCCTATTTAAATTTTTTATTTTAAAGATGTAGGGTACAGGCAACCCCCTCGGGTGCTCTCCTGCTGTGGGAGCTTTTCTGTCCTTTAAATAAATCCTGCTTTCCAAAAAAAAAAAAAAAAAAAGATGGGGGTACAATTCAGGGTTAGGTATACAAATGTTCATTATGCAGGTACCCTTGTTGATGTGGTATGAGTGAGAACATATGGTACTCTGTTCTTTGTTTATTTTTATTTTTGAGTCAAGGTCTCTGTCGCCAGGCAGGAGAGCAGTGGCACGCTCATGGCCGACGAAACCTTGACCTTGTGGGCTTAGGAGATCTTCCTCAGCCTTCCAAGCAGCTGGAACTCCAGGCACATGCCACCACACCCAGCTAATTTTTTGATTTATTGTAGAGACAAGGTCTCAAACCCCTGGCCTCAGACAATCCTCTCTCCTTCGCTTTCCAAAGAGCTGGGATGATAGGCATGAGCCACTATTCCCTTCCTTCTTCTTTGTTTTTTTCTGCACTCTGCTTTATTTCAGTTAACAGTACAGTTGTCAAGCCGGGTTTGGTGGCTCAGCCTGTAATCCCGCACCTTTGTAGACTGAGGTGAGTGAATTGCCTGAGCCCGTGGGTTCGAGACCCGCCTGGGCAATTTGGTGAGACCTCATCTCTACAATAAATCAAAAAATTAGCCGGGTGTGGTAGCGCGCGCCTGTAGTTCTGGCTGCTTGGAAGACTGCGGCAGAAGGCTCGCCAGAGCCCCAGCAGATCGAGGCTGCAGTGGCCGGGAGCAGCCACTGCACTCCAGTCTGGGCGACAGAGTGAGACTCCAACTCAAAAAAAAAGAAAAAGCAACAACAACAAAAAAATACAGTTGTCCCTTGGTATATGTAGAGAATTGGTTCCAGGAATCCTGAGCATATCCAGATTTGCTCATACCCAAGTCCTGTGATTGGACCTGTTGAACCTCTGTATATCAAATGTAGTTCCTTCGTATACATGGGTTTTGCATTTCAAGTCTTCGTTTGGTTAAAAAAAAGACCACATGTAAGTATACCTGCACGGCTCAAAGCCATGTAGTTCAAGGGTCAATTGTATATCCTGGAAATCACTCCCTGTGTCTTCATAGAGCTCATCCTCATTCTTTATTTACAGCTTCATAGTACATAGTTTATATAAATATGATATGCAAAAAATAGTTTATCCATATATTGCCCCATCATCATAAAAGATTTTAGACAGACCCATTTATACTTAACTTCAGAAAAAAGTAAATTCTTTTTTTTTTTTTTAAAGCAGGATTTATTGAGAGGACACTAAAGCTCCCAAAGCAGGAGGGGACCTGAGGGGGTTGCTCTAAATTTTTCTTACCAGAACAACAAAAAATGTCTTTGCTTTTTTTTTTTTTTTTTTTTGAGTTGGAGTCTCACTCTGGCGCCCAGACTGGAGTGCAGTGGCCGCTCCCGGCCACCACAGCCTCGACCTGCTGGGCTCCGGTGATCCTTTTGCCTCAGCCTTCCAAGTAGCTGGAATTACAGGCATGT